>NC_056750.1:291772789-291940289 GCF_019279795.1 Protopterus annectens | reverse complement strand
TGACTTGCAAAACAAACTAGACAAACTTAAACTAGAAATAGAAAATGGCAACTCTAATCTAATCCCAGAATTAACACAAATCAACAATAAATATGCTGAGATTTTACATCCTAAAACCATGATAAATCTTGAGAAGATTAAACTAAATTCCTACTTCATGAACTCCCTCAATCAAAAACAACTAGCAAACAGGACTAAAAAAATAATTAAATCTAGACAAATTAAGGGAATTTATAATGCATAAACAAATAAGGTAGTAACTGATCTCAGTAACATATTAGAAGCATTTAGAATTCATTACAACAATATCAATACAACTAACCAGGAAATTACTTCATTAAATGATATTAAATCATTCCTTAGTAAGAATACAGCTACTAAATTAACCCAGCAACAAATAGAAATAAACAATAAACCAGTAACAATAACAGAATTAAAGGCACAAATCTCTGAACTAAAAAATGAATAAGGCACTTGGTCCAGATAACATATTGCCAAAGATGATCAATATCATTGCTCCTAAAAGTATACACTATTTCTAAAGACAAACTATTAATTCCCCCCTCATGGAAATATTCATTAATATCCCCAATAATTAAATCTGGGAAAGATGAAAAGTACTGCTCTTCATACAGACCCATATCACTTAACGTAGATTACAAAGTGTTTATGGCAATATTTGCAAATAGAATGAAACATATTCTCCCCTTATTAATGCGCGAAGACCAGACAGGCTTCATAAAAGGAAGAAATACCTACGATAACATCAAAAGAATCATAACGTTAATAGACTATACAAAACATAAAAACAATGATTAACACTAGTCTCTTTAGACGTCAACAGTGCCTTCAATACTGTAGACTGGAGATACTTGAACTTAGTCCTAGAAGAATATAAATTCCCCAAAGCTTTTATAAACTTAATTATTATAATATTATATGAAAACTTATCTGCATATGTTAAAATAAGATCCCATATATCAGACCCTATTACAGTTAAAAAAGGAACCAAACAAGGTTGTCCCCTATCAACTTTATTTGCATTATTGATTGAACCATATGCGAACAATATTAGATCACTAATCAACATACAAGGTATAGAGATAACTAAAAATGTAAATTTTGAAGTTCCAACTGTTTGCAGATGACAAGTCATTCTATATAAGCTCTATTTAATTCCACGACTAAGTTTAAAAAAAAATCAGGACTATGGTTCATTGATGACAAAACAAAGATGTTATGCTTAAACCTCAAAATAAATAATAAATTAGATAAGAAATACTCCAAATATATTGCTCATGAGGGCAAACTTAAATACCTTGGAATCCATATAACACAAGTCTTAAACGACACTGTACTCTACAACTACACCACAACATTAAATAATATTGAAATGTTAAGTAAGAACTGGAAAAAATTTCTATTTGCAATGGAAGACAGGCTGTACTTAACAAAGTCAATCATCTCCCCCAAAATATTATATCTCATACAAGTCTTTTCATTACCACCACTGAAATATATAATACAAAAATACAATAAAATAATCTTAAAATGTCTATGGTATCCACTTAAACCTAGAATAGCCTTAAGTAATCATTTACCAAACTGGAAAGATGGTGGAATTAATCTTCCAGATATTGAAATATATGCCCAATTAGCAGTAATTAAAAATATCACCCTGTGGTTAAATCCACTTTACTCTTTTATTTGGAAGTCATTACATGAACAAATATGTTTAGATGATGTACAGAACAATATCCAGGATCATCTACTCATTGTAGCAAATATTAAGTCATACTTAATTTTTGTTCTTCCTTTCTATTATCATCACTCTATATAAATTACACAATAATCAACCTCAAAAAAAATTGTAAATGCTGATCTCGGTATCAAATCCTGGATATTTTTAATGTTTTCCAAAAGCTTACACCTCTAATAATTTTGAAACACTTCAAATTGACAAAACGGGAATTTTGAAGAAAGCAGATTTAATATACTGGCATCATATCTTAATAATAGGGTGTGATCTATGGGATCCTAGTTTAACATTTGCTGAGGAGTTTTCTTATAATGTTATAATTAATTTTATAAAAGCTTTGTATAACTACTCAGATGGAACGTTATGGAGAGTGCATAACTTCTTTTTTTGGACTTTAAAATCATACTTAATAGAAAGCAAGAACAAAAATGATCATAACTCGATATAAATTAGACAATATCAACCTCAAAAAATTGTTAATGCTGATCTCCGTATCAAATCCTGGATATTTTTTAATTTTTTCCAATAGCTTACACCTCTAATAATTTTGAAACACTTCAAATTGACAAAATGGGAATTTTGAAGAAAGTAGATTTAATATACTGGCGTCAAATCTTATAAAAAACAACATACCAGCTATCTCTTATCTTCTAGACAAATACAACCTATCCAATGGCATCTGGTTAACTCTTATTATACAAACATCCAAAACTATTAGATAGTAACAAATATGTTAAGCGCTTTCATCTGCTAAACACAGACTTCTTCAGAACAATAAACACAGTTACAGTTCATCCTTTTTGGCACCACTTTTTTTCTTCCTAAAATTTAAAGAGCTAGTGCCTTTTGTTCTATTCTAATTCCCATAGAATGATGCTACAATTATTTCAAATGTTTGAAAACATACTTGCTATAACATAACTCAATCTATTACAAAACATAATACTATACTACTAAATTATCAGAGTTTAAATTCTAAAATTATCATAAAATCACATTTTGCATACATAATAAAATACAACCTAATTACTATACTAGCTTAAAAGCAATTGGTTAAAAAATACATAAAATATATTTGCACCATTTGATGCTACAGATAATAACTCTTGTGCACAGCGTTTCACTAATATATAGTCTTATATATGTATACTATAATTCTTTGTTACAAGATCAAGAAGGGTTTAATGGATATATAATCATTAATACCAAGTTCCCTAGATGCGTCGGTCCGTATCTGCCAAATACTCTCCCTTTTACTGAACATGGCTTAAAAATTACCTCCACGGGTAGTACTATTGACCTGACCTATTATTGCAAATTTAAAACTATGTTTCTCACCTTCTTTATTAATGTGCCTATAAAGTGCATTCTTTGTATCTTTAACCTTTATTTTATATAAATGATTATATATGCGTTTCTGGAATTGTCTTTCCATCTTGCCTACATAAAAGGCTGAGCATGATATACATTTGGCCAAATAAATAATACTCCTAATATTACAGTTACCCCTCTTGAATTTTACATAAGTTTTATTTATATAATCCAATCTACACCCTTCATTTTCATATATAGCTGAACACTGATTGCATGCTCCACATCTCCTAGTAGCTACATTTATATTACTACTTTTTGTGTCTAATGTGCCTTGTTGCAAGAATTGTTTGATGTTTGTACCCATCTTGTGCACAAACCTAGGTCTCACACCCACTACCTCTTTAACTTCACCTTCTACTATTAATGTATTCCAGTGTCTTATGATAATGTTTTTAATTTCATTAACATATGGTGAATACATCAAGGTGCACACTCTATTAAAGGAAATACTGTCACTACGGCCATCTGTTTCTTTAATATTGTTCATTTCAATACCCAATATGGGACGATACTTTTTACCCCATTCATTTTTAACGTATTTAGAAACGTCATCTAGTAACCATCCAGGATAGCCTCTGTTAGCAACCATAGTAGTAATAAAATCAATTTCCTTTTCCATAATCTCAAATTTTGAAGACATTCTCGCCGCCCGTATACATTGTCCTATAAATATATTTTTTAACATATGTTTGGGGGGATTGCTATAATATTCCAAATATCCATTCGAAAAAGTGTGCTTCCGATAAATTTCTGATTGAAAGTCACTATTAGTGTGACTTATAAACATGTCTAAGTATGGTATGCCTTCAGTACTAATATTATATGCGAATTTTAAAAAATCACTGGTGTGATTAGTATATTAGATGAAATCAATTATAATTTCCACTGGCTCATTCCAATACTATTGATTATATTAATGAAATGCAAAAAATTCTAATGGAATCAGGCAATTACGATATTACGTCAATAAATTAGATTAATATATGTTATAGAAAGAGTGACTTAGCCTTGGACGAATATTTGATAGATTGTAGAGTATCATCCCATATTGGGTATTGAAATGAACAATATTAAAGAAACGGATGGCCGTAGTGATAGTATTTCCTTTAATAGAGTGTGCACCTTGATGTATTCACCATATGTTAATGAAATTAAAAACATTATCATAAGACATTGGAATACATTAATAGTAGAAGGTGAAGTTAAAGAGATAGTGGGTGTGACAACTAGGTTTGTGCAAAAGATGGTTAAAAACATCAAACAATTCTTGCAACAAGGCACATTAGATGCAAAAAGTAGTAATATAAATGTAGCTACTAGGAGATGTGGAACATGTAATCAGTGTTCAGCTATAAATGAAAATGAAGGGTGTAGATTGGATGATATAAATAAAACTTATGTAAAATTCAAGAGGGGTAATTGTAATACTAGGAATATTATTTATTTGGCCAAATGTATATCATGCTCAGCCTTTTATACAGGCAAGACGGAAAGACAATTCCGGAAATGCATATATGATCATTTATATAAAATAAAGGTTAAAGATACAAAGAATGCACTTTATAGGCATATTAATAAAGAGGGTGAGAAACATAGTTTTAAATTTGCAATAATAGATCAGGTCAATAGTACTACCCGTGGAGGTAATTTTAAAGCCATGTTCAGTAAAAGGGAGAGTATTTGGCAGATACGGACTGACGCATCTAGGGAACCTGGTATTAATGATTATATATCCATTAAACCCTTCTTGATCTTGTAACAAAGAATTATAGTATACATATATAACACTATATATTAGTGAAACGCTGTGCACGAGTTATCTGTAGCATCAAATGGTGCAAATATATTTTATGTATTTTTAACCAGTTTCTTTTAAGCTAGTATAGTAATTAGGCTGTATTTCATTATGTATGCAAAATGTGATTTTATGATAATTTTAGAATTTAAACTCTGATAATTTAGTAGTATAGTATTATGTTTTGTAATAGATTGGGTTATGTTATAGCAAGTATGTTTTCAAACATTTGAAATGATTGTAGTATCATTCTATGGGAATTAGAATAGAACAAAAGGCACTAGCTCTTTAAATTTTAGGAAGAAAAAAGTGGCGCTAAAAAGTTTTTAAAAGGATGAATTGTAACTGTGTTTGTTCTGAAGAAGTCTGCGTTTAGTAGATGAAAGCACTTAACATATTTGTTACTATCTAGTAGTTTATGATGTTTGTATAGTAAAAGATCTGAAGTAGTTAACTTCATTTGATCAGCAACCTGTGGGTATCGGATCCGACCCCGGATCTGAGCCGGCAGCTTTCCAAGCTAAAGATCCGAGCTCTCAGCTCCTCCCCTTACCCATAATACCCTGCTACCTCCCTCCAGTCCTCAGATCTCATTCGCCGCGGCTTCTTGAAGCATAAGGGACGAGCTCTTGGCCCTTTAGGTGAGAGGAATTTAGGAACTTTTTGCTAAAATTATAGCAATTTTTGTGTGTGTGTGTGTGTAGTAGATCCTTAGTTAAGTTAAATCATTTTTTATTTTCTTTTTGTGGTAAATTAGTGTTTTCCTTCCCCTTGCTGTGTGTGTTAGAGCGTGTGCTTTAGTGTGATGGCCGAGGGCCCTAAGGCCATTTTTTCAAAATGCACTGAGTGTGGTCATAAGCTGTCCCCAACTGATGGACACACTCAGTGCGTTCTCTGCCTGGGGGTAGCCCACTTAACATCGGGCTGCCAGATTTGTGCGGCCTTTAACCCCCGGGCTCTGAGGGACAAGAGGAACAAGCTAATCCTGGCAGGACTCTTGCCCGCGGATTCTTCTTCCTCCTCTCCCTCAGTGGTGCCATTTGCGGCTGCGACTGTCCAGCCTTCAGCTCCCCCTCCCCTGGCTGGGACTCAACCTCCTTCTGTTTCCCCAGGGAGAGGGGGACTCTTCTAAGAAAGAGAAGAGGCATAGAGAGAGGGAGAAAGAGAGAGATAGGCTCAAGAGTCACAACCGGCGGGGCTGAATCAGCCTCTTCGGCCCCGCCGGCTAAACTGATTTGTTCCCCTGTGAGGGTTTCCAGGTCTACCCCCTCTCGGCTCCATTCCCCATGCTTCTCTCCAGAGCCGGAGGAGGAGTCCCGGTCACCTTCGTGGTCATTTAGGCAGCCTTCCCGGACTACTGCGACAACTTCTAGGTCTACCAGGAGTCTTTCCGACGCAGATATGGACCGGATGATGTGTCGATTCCTGCAAGCCCAGATGCAGATGGGAGTGCTCCTGCCCCCCCTTCCAGGGGTGGGAGCTCGGCCCCTTTCTTTGCACACATCGCTCCTTCTCCGATCCACTATCGGGTCTCGGAGCCGGGGAGCCGGCGCCGATAGTAGTTGCTACTTCGCCGGGCTTACCTTCGAGTTTATTGGGTCATCTTTCAGATCTGAGCTCTCGGGGCCAAGGACCGAGCTTCGGATCCGCAGGGGTGAGTGTGTCTTCGGCTCCGTTGCTGTCGGAGCACACTTCACTTTCGGGTCCGATTCTGTCGGCTCCGGCGCCGGTCCTCATGTTGGAGCCGAAGGGACTACTCTCGGAGTCAGGGGAGAGTGGTTCACCTTCGGCTTTCGACGTGGTGGAGAGGGTGCTCTCGAGGAGTTCGAAGTCCCCGGTCTGTGCTATGGATCCACCATTCACTCCCTCGCATATGGGCCTGTCTTCCATCGTCCGGCCCCAGGGACAGCCTGTGTCTGCGCCCCAGTTAGTTCCCGTAGAGGAACATGACCCCGTTGGTTAGCCCTCCTCGGACAGTCCCGCCGAGGAGGTACCTCACAAATGAAAGTGTAAGAGCAGGCACTTAGACTCCCCCCCCCCGAGTCTCTCACGGAGGACACGGACTTAGAGGAAGGGGAAGATTCCCCCAGGTCACCCCCAGAGGACGTCAGGGGGGTGGTCAGCCCAGAAACCTTCCTCGGATGAGTCTGTGTTGCTGGAGGCGTTTGACGCAGGCCCGTCTACCTCTTGGGTGTCCCCCCCGGCCGACCCCCTGGTAGACTTGATTACTACCAGGGCTTGGAAGGAGCTGGACACTGTGGAGCCAATCCCTAGGAGACCGGATAAAATCCTTAGTCCCCCTTCCGACAAGCCGGCGTGGAATAACGGTTACCAGGTAGATGCCATGGTGGTGGCGGCTGCCACCAAGAAGGAACTGGCACAAGAAAGTTCCTTGGTCCATCCTCCTGATAAGGAGTCTCGGACGATGGACCGCATTGGAAAGCGGATTTTTGCTTCAGCCACCTTTTCTATAAGGACGCTGAATTATCTGGCACACGTCATTAGGCTTCAGCGGGATCTGATAAGAGTACGCTGGGTCTCCCCCAGAGTCCATGATGGCTGAGGACAAATGAACCTTCTCTGCTCACATGGCCACTCTGAAGTCGATATCTAACACTTCTATGCGGCTTCTCTCCCATGCCACGGAGGGGGCGGCTAGAGCCAGCCGAGCAGGGGTCGCCTTGCGGCGCCATGCCTGGCTCCGTCTTTGCGACTTTGTGGAACCCTTCAAGGCGTCTTTTGTGAACGCTCCCTTCGACAGTTCTACGCTATTTGGCAAAACCGTCCGCGACACGCTACTCCAGAGTGAAAAAGATGGGAAGATGCTGTCTGCCATCGGAATCTGCTTCTCGGCTCCTCAAAGGTCCTTCTCAAGGAACCAGAGAGGACAAAAGAAGATGTGGTTCTGGAAATCTCAGCAGTCCCGTCCCACTCCGGATCCTTCATCCTTCAGAGGCAGGGGAGGTCAAGGTGGACGCCGGCCCAGAGGTAGAGGGAGGCCGAAGAATTTCGGGTCGAGAGAACCCTTCTCCAACTGACCCGCGCTGCAGCTCTGAGGGATTGCCCGACTGTCCCTCTCTGGAGGCAGTCGGGGGGGGGTTTCGGAGCATCTAGCAAGTTGGGAGTCCATTACTACAGATCGCTGGGTGCTCCAAATAATATCCAGAGGTTACACTATCCCCTTCCTGAATCATCCCCTGCTAGCGAAGCATCTCCCCGATGTCCCACCCAATCAGAGGGAGGCGGCGGCTTCAGAAATAAAAATGTTACTAGAAAAAAGGGCCATCCAGCACGTCCCCCCCCCAGAGCAGTTTGGGCAATTACTCCAGGTTCTTTTTGGTGCCAAAAAAGACCGGGAACTTAAGGCCAATTCTCGACTTGTCAACTTTGAACCTGTTCGTTGCCAAAGAGAAATTCCGGATGGTCACTCTACAATCTATTCTCCCCCTTCTACAGAAGAACGACTGGATGTGCTCCATAGACCTCAAGGATGCGTACTACCACATTCTCATGGACAGACGATCCAGGAGGTTTCTCTGCTTTTGGCTAGGGGTCAGTCATTATCAGTTCAGGGTTCTTCCGTTCGGCCTCACCACAGCCCCCAGGGTGTTCACCAAGGTCATGGCAGTTGTGGCAGCCCACCTGAGACTTCAGGGAATTCAGGTCTTTCCGTACCTAGACTGGCTCCTCACCGCCCCCACCAGGCATCTACTCTGTTCTGCCAGGGATTATTCTTTACTCTTGGCCCATCATGTAGGCATTACCATAAATTTCAGGAAGTCGTCTCTTCATCCTATTCAAGTTCTGGATTTCATAGGGGCCAGGATAAACACGCTTCAGCCCAAGGCCTTTCTGACAGTGGACAGGTTACACACCTTGTCACTCCATGTAACAGCGCTTCTACAGTCCCCAGCCCCACCCGCAGAATTAGTCCTGAGAGCCCTAGGATCCATGGCGGCAGCCAGCCTTTCACCTCTTGCTCGGTTGCACATGAGAGTCCTTCAATGGACCCTTCAGGTCCAGTGGTCCCTCCTCCTTCACCTATTGGATTCACCGATTCCCCTAAGCAGGGTTTGCAGGGACTCCCTTCTTTGGTGGCTCCATTCCCGAGAGCTTCAGGAAGGAAGACCGTTCGTGATGCCTCAACCCCAAACCACGCTGACCACGGACGCTTCTCTCCTCGGGTGGGGGGGGCATTGTATGGGCAGAACCGTCCAAGGCACGTGGACCCCTGTAGAGACAGTTCTGCATATCAGTGTTCTGGAGATGAGGGCGGTGCCTTTGGCGTTGCAAGCCCTTCAAGACCTTCTTCCTCTGGGGCCTATTGCAATTCAGACAGACAACATGGCGGTAGTCTGGTACATCAACAAACAGGGAGGAACCAGGTCTTACCCTCTTTGTCGAGAGGCTATGAGAGTTTGGGAATGGGTGATTTCCACCAACCGCTTTCTGATAGCAACGCACATTCCGGGTCGATCCAACATTCTAGCAGACAAGCTGAGTCGTTCTATCCTCACACCTTACGAGTGGTCTCTAAACCCCTTAGTAGCGAAACAGATCTTCCTCAGATGGGGTCAGCCTTGCTGTGATCTCTTTGTGTCTCCTTCAAACGCAAAATGCGGCAAATTTTTCACTCTAATTCCCCCACTGGGGGAGATTCCCAGAGACGCTCTGGTTCATGCTTGGCTGCCCGGTCTTCTCTATGCTTATCCTCCTCTTCTGCTAATGACAAAATTTCTGCAGAATGCTCATTGGTTGGGGAGCAAGATAATCCTCATAGCCCCATTCTGGCCTCTCCAGATCTTGTTCCCGTACCTGCGGTCTCGCATCATAACTCCTCCTTGGATCTTAGATCCCATTCCGGATTTGATCTCTCATCCTGTGGGATTGCAAACTCTGAACTTGGACGACCTCAAGCTCACAGCTTGGTTGATGGTGGCTAGGACTCCTGGTATCTCGTCTTCAGTTAGATCTATTCTGGTAGCGGCACATAAACCTTCTACCAGGAAGATCTACAAGAGTAAATGGAAGCGTTTTTCCATCTGGGCCAAACATAGGGATTTGGACCCTTTTACGGCTCCCATTCCAGCAGTTCTTGAATTTCTGTCCCACATTTTCCACCAAGGGGCCAGTGCTTCTACTGTCAAAGTTCAGATGGCTGCTATTTCTCATTTCCACATCGGGGACAACCTTGGTCCCTTAGCTTCCGCTAAGATATGCAAGACCTTTTTGAAAGAAACCTTTCTGTTAAGACCTCCAGTCAAGAATGCGATTCCCCCATGGGACTTAACCTTAGTTCTTCAGGCACTAACTGGTCCACCCTTTGAACCTGCAGCTTCCGTTGATTTAAAATTCTTATCTTGGAAAACTGCCTTCCTGATTGCAATTACTTCGGCCAGAAGGGTATCTGAACTTCAAGCCCTTTGTACAAAATCCCCATACCTGGTCTTCCATAAGGACAGAGTATCTCTCAGGACTAATCCGTCATTCTTGCCTAAGGTAGCCTCCAAGACCAACATCAATCAAACCATCATTTTGCCTGTTTTCTTCCCCAACTTTCAGAACAAAGGGGAATACAGACTACACTTGTTGGATGTGCATAGACAATTGCGATTTTACTTGCACAGGACAGCTGCTTCTCGCAAATCGGAGTAGCTTTTCGTGTCTTTCTCTAAGCCATCCTTAGGCAAGCCCATCACGAAAGTTACCTTAGCTAGATGGCTATCCCACTGCATCTTACATGCATATACAGCTTCCGGTCGGCCAGAACCCTTGGAGGTTCATGCTCACTCTACCCATTCTATGGCTACCTGTGCAGAATTTTGGTCAAGAGTTCCCTTAGATGACATCTGTTCAGCGGCTACTTGGGCCTCTTCTCATACCTTCATTTCTCATTATAAGCTGGATCTGATATCCAGAGATAGTGCAGCCTTTGGCTCCGCAGTGCTGCAGAATATCCTTCCTTGAGGACCTCCCAAGTTTTTGGTAGCTGGGGACTCTGTCCCACAGGTTGCTGATCAAATGAAGTTAACTACTTCAGATAAAGATGTTATGTACTCACCATAACGTTCCATCTGAGTAGGTAACTTCATTTGTCAGCAACTGACCCCCACCCCCCTCCTTCCCCCTAGCCTGTTTCGTGGTCATATTCATGACGGAAGGTTTTTCCTTCTGTCACGCATCAGGGTAGTGTTTCTCTTTCGAGTATGTTTGACTGTTTTTGCTGGATAATTTGGCAAACTCGATCTGAGGACTGGAGGGAGGTAGCAGGGTATTATGGGTAAGGGGGAGGAGCTGAGAGCTTGGATCTTTAGCTGGGAAAGCTGCCGGCTCGGATCCGATACCCACAGGTTGCTGACAAATGAAGTTACCTACTCAGATGGAACATTATGGTGAGTACATAATTTCTTTTTTTTGTCTTGTTCGAGCCGTGGTCATGTCGCTACTTTTTATTAACATAGCTGACAGTGGGTTGCCGTCCGTTATTTGAAATTCAGTTGTGTGCGGATTGAAGTATGAATTTGTCAGAGGCTATGGACAAAGTAAGCGGAGGGACAAGAGGCTTCATTGGACAAGGAGGACCTTGTACAATTAAGGTCTGAAGTGAATTCATTGCGGGATGAGGTTTCCCGTTTGATAGAAGCAGTTGGGCGAATACAAACTATTGCCAGTAACGGTAAAAATGGAGTGTTGGAGAGAAAAGAAATATTGGTGACTGGCAGTGATGTTTCTACACAAGTTTTGATACCTAATGGTCAAGGAGATCCATTTAAGGGTGATATATCAATTAATAAATTACCTGAGATTCGGAACACCACTAATAACATAAGTGGTATGTCAGACAATGAATTTACTTTTGATTTTTCATTATTTAATGTGGAAGATGAATTTGATCGGAAGGGAGCTCGTCCAAAACGCCCGGTGCCTGTGAAAACATATGCAGCGACCACCAAGATGAAATCTAACATTGTAAAATGTATTGTTCATAATTCCTCTAGCCCTAGAGACTATAATGAACAAATTCATAGAAAAGACAATGAAGAGAATAAATTAGACAATTTTTTAACCAGTGACTTTGAATTTATAATCAATGGTGCCAATATTAATTGTGGGTTAAATGAAAGAAGGAAAAATGTCAACCAAGGAACATTGAAGGAAATGATATTTCTTTTGGGTAAACAATTATTGAATGTCAAAAGTGTTAAAATTGACAATGCTTATTTAATGAAATGTATTTCCGTCAGTATAGTACCTATGGGATTACGATTCTTTAAAACTCCTATGGGTGTCAATCTTGATAATGACACCAAGGCTGAATTCAGTACGTTGTTCAATACGTGGTATTAATTATATGAATTTACTAATTAAGAAAAATGATGAGAAGTTGAGTAGAATGGTTATTGATGTGGAAAAACTAAATAATGATATAACTAGTGACTTTTCCCTCAATGGCGTGAGTTATATGAAAAACAATTTAAATTGGCTGATTCTAAAGCAAGGAGGATACATGAAAGGAAAAGTAAAAAAATATTACGTGATATGGAACAATATAAGGAAAACAAAGCATATATATGGAAACATGAATATGATGTAGGTAATAGTAATAAAAAGGATGTTAATGTAGTCACATATGGAAAGGGGTATGAATTTTCAAGGGGGACGATTTTATACACCACATGTGAAATGAAATTATTATCAGGGGAATTGACAAAGTCGATGGTAGAAATTGTTTGTCCAGACTATGATCTCTATTCATGTGTGGAAAATAGAGTAATAGGTTCTTATAATGAATAGAATGATAAGTTAAATGAAGAAGATGAAAAGGAGAAAAGGAAAAAATCTTGTATCAGTTTAATGACTTAAAGATTTATAATTATACTAATAGTATTATTAGGGAAGAACATGGTTCCTTATTCACTAAGGGTATGAAATTTATACCTACAGTGGAGTTTAATGTTGTGGATACCATTACAGAGTTTAAATTATACTGTAGAAGGCTAAATTTAGCCTTGCCCTTTAATAACAACATTGACAAATCTATAGACACTGTTATGGTAAACAATAATATATGTAGGAAAAAAAGTACATACATTCCCCCTAGCCACAAAAAAGTGTCTAACTTTGAAGAATTTGTTTTGATATATATTGGTTTAACAAATCAATTAATA
Source organism: Protopterus annectens (assembly GCF_019279795.1). Classification (NCBI taxonomy): domain Eukaryota; kingdom Metazoa; phylum Chordata; order Ceratodontiformes; family Protopteridae; genus Protopterus; species Protopterus annectens. The sequence continues at coordinate 291,927,193 of NC_056750.1, read as the reverse complement.
AACAACAGAAAAAGGATAATTTAAACCTGAAAGAGAGACATACTGCTGGATTCACGATGGCTTGCATGGAGTTTACAAGTAGAGTAAGACTCCATGCAGCCATCATGTGTGACGAGTGATCCAGGAACAGCTTGTAGGGGCGTGTAAGAGAGCTCCTAAAACGTCTCCTACACTGACAGGGCTAGGATATGCAAATTACCACACTTGCAGGCGGAAGGCATGCAAATGAGGTAAATTTGCGATCCAGGAAGCACAAACCTGTCCGAGTAGGAGCCGTGTTAGCTGCAGAAATGTACTCGGTTGACAACTGAGTACCATTCTGAAATAGCACAGTGGAGCCTTGTCAGCTCCAAATAAAGGTTGCATATGGATGAGGAAGCATGCCAATGGCCAAATATGCAGCCATTGGAAATGTTCACAGATGCAAAATTAAAATAAAAATACTTTTTTTTTCGGCGATTTCCGATGTTTAAGCGTAGCGCAGCACCGCACAAACGGGATGCACTAAAAAAAATCATAAAATAAGAAAATAAAAGCCACAAACGTGAAATCTATGAAAACTGTTAAATTACAATGTAAGGGAATAGCAGGCTGAAGACAACATGGCCACCGAGTAGGGGTTGCTAAGGGGAGAAGCCCAGTCTAAGACATGTAACCAAGCATTAGTAGGCAATCCTATGTAAATGACTGTTAAGATAGTGAATCGCACTTTTACATAGCAAACGAGCACAGTCAGTCAAGTGTAAGAGTAGGATATGGGTAGTAACAGAGTAGGAGATAGGTGACATCACAAGGGGGGTATGTATGAAAGTAGTGAAGCTCATAGGAGCAGAGTGGCATGTGTCAGCTGTCAGTTAGACATCATGGAAAGAGGTGTGTCAAAAAGTAGGCCAGGGAAAGCCAAGAGATGGAAGGTATATACTGTGGATAACACCAAAGTTTCTTGTTGAGCGGGTATGCGCGCGTGTGCGTGCCTGTAAACTCGAGTAAGACAGAGTGCGTGCGTGAAAGCGTGAGTGCGCGCGTTTAAGCCGGAGTAAGCATGTATAAGGCTGTTTAAAGACCTGTAAGCGCGTTTGCGCTGGTGTGCGCACATTTTAACCCGAATAAACACGTTTTAGTCCGTGTAAGCATCTGTGCGCGAGTGCGAGCTGCTGTGAGCGTGTTTGCACTTGTATCAGCGTCGCTCCCCCGTGAGGAAAAAGAAAGGAAAAAGGAAGCACAACAAACAGTAGGAAGCTACCAGGGAATACTAGTAGAGCTAGCAGGTGAAAACAATCAGAATCAGGCAATTACACAGGCAGAACACTAGCCCAGCCCAGCACTTAAAACTCTGCAAACAACAGTGCAGTTTGTTTCTCTCAAGAGACACTGCAACACTGGAGTAAGCTACTAGAAGTGAAACTGAAAAAGCTTCACTCGGACAAAAAATGCTAGGGGCTGCCATTGCTGTTATAAGGCGACATATGCAACATGCTGAGGGTGGTGACAATGCAAATGCTGTCGGCCCACAGTGAGGAGACGGAGAAGAGTGTACAGGCCCAGGGTCACCTACCAGGGGTTACATGAGCTAGAGATAGTGGAGCGCTATAGAGTGGACAGAGACCTCCTGCTGTAAATTGTTGAGCTGTGCAGGACACGCCTCACACACAGAACCAACAGAGGGGAACCCATCACAGTGGAAACCAAGGTATGTGTTGGCCTAAGAATACTAGCAACAGGTACCTTCCAGAGACCAACTGGTGATATGATGGGAATATCACAGGCATCAGCATCCAGGGTACTGCACCAGTTCCTGGATGCCATGTCAGCACATGTCGGTGATCATGTATATTTCCCCAATTCCCGTGAGGTTTTGGCCAGCAATATGTGTCTCTTCCAGCAAATAGAATACCCTGAGGTAGTGGGTGCAATAGACTGCACGCATATACCCATCAAAGCACCAGCCGGTGAGCGGGGTAGGGCCTACATTAACCACAAGGGCTTCCCCTCCATCAACTGCCAGGTCGTGTGTAATACCACGGCATAATAATGAATGTGTGTGCTGGCTGCCCTGGAAGCTACCATGATTCCCATATCTGGCATCTGACGCAGCTGTACCAGACATTTGCCAATGGGGACATCCCACATGGTCACTTAGTGTAGTGGGGGATGCTGGCTATGCACTGGAGCCGTGGCTGATGACACCTGTCAGAAACGCACACACACCTGAACAGGAACGCCATAATGAGGCACATGCACAAACACGAAATGTAACTGAGCGTGTGTTTGGGTTGCTGAAGTCATGGTTCCGGTGCCTGGACACATCTGGTGGAGCCTTGCAATACTCACCAACTACATGTACCCAAATTGTCATGGTATGTGCTATGCTACATAATATGATTCTGCGAAAACAGCTGCAGCAGGACCAGCATAGGCCTGGGCCAAACAGCCCCCCACCATTGCCAAGGCCATCACAGGCAGCGCGTGACTCTGAGGAGGAACAACCTGAGCCTGCCCTAGTAGGCAGAAGGAGGCATGCCCAGTATGCCTTGGCCTTGGCAAAGAGGCAACGCATAGCACATACACTGGCTCAGTAGGAACCCTGGAAATGATACCTCTCTTTGACTCCCACATATAGTGAAAGGGATGCCTAAGTTGACACAGCCTGCGTCCAAACGTGCAGGGAGTCTAGTATGTGCATTCGACATAGGCAGCCCTGCAGCACCACCTGAGGCATGATTGCCATGTGTTAAGCAATGTAAGGTAGTGCTAAACAGCATTTACCACATGTAGTATATGCAAACTGTGACCCTGAGTATCATCCTACCCTCACCAAACATGATGCCACAATATGAAGACAAGATGATCAATTACAGCAATTGGCGTAAGTATTGGTGTCAGTGAAAGGGGATCCAATGCCTGTCAGCCTGGGATGACATGCTCGACAAGACATGATGCTTCGCTAGGGATGGCTTTCACCTGTCACCTGTGGCCTTTTGGATATTGCCAAAGGCTCTTGTCACCCCCATAGTGCCTTTTTTAGGTAAGGCTCAAAAGACAAACCCACCTCCATAAGTATCACAAGGGATAAGAAACTAGAAGTAATGCTACTCAATGCCAGAAGTCTAAACTGCAAGATGCATGCACTCCAAACTCTCCTCAGCATGGAGAATGTTGATATCTGTACATTAACAGAAACATGGTTCAAGGCTCCCAAGAGCACCCTAGCATTAACAGGTTACACCTCATACCATGCTTTACAGCCACAAAACATGGAACAAACTACAAAAGGAGGGTGAGTATCAATATTTGTCAAAGATACCCACACCCCCAGGTTGGTGGCACAGCATGAAGCATCAGAGACTACCCATGTGCAACTAACAGTGGGTAAAACCGCCTTCCAGTTCATAGCCTGCTATAGACCACCCTCCTAAACCCAGGAACCACACTTGGCTGACTGGAGAACACATGAAAATGTGAAGGTCTCCCCAAACACCATTATATTGGGCAACTTCAACTACCCAAACATAGACTGGGAGCATTACCCTAGCTGCAACACCCTAGCCCAAAGGTTTCTAGAATTTATAAACTCAAATGTTATGAAACAACTTGCTACCACTCCCACAAGAGGGGAAAACATACTGGACCTGATCATCACCAACATGGGGACTCTATGCCCAAGACCAGAAGTGTATCCCTCACTGGTAAGATCTGACCATAGAGTAATCTCACTGGATATTCACATCCTGACCCCAGCCCATGGCCAGAAAACCACAGTGAAACATTTTCACTGAAGCAAATGTCACACTCATCAAAACCGAGGTGGAATCCTTCACAGCCCCTGTGCCTGTGGAAAATATGGCCCAGACCTCATAACCCTTTATAAACGCATTCTATGAACACCGTCAGGAATGCATGGATCATGCAATCCCAAATAAAACCAAGATCCAATCCTCCAAAGGCAGGCATCCTGTCTGGTGGACCCCAGCCATAAAAAAAACATACAATACAAGGAGGAAGCCTACTATATGATAGATCAAAATCACAAAAAGGGAAGGCATCTCTGATCAGTATTATTGAAAAACTACGGCCACACATAAAATCGTCTAAGGCCATCTTTGAGATAAAAATTGTATAGGACACTAAGGATAATCACAAGGCTTTCTTTAGTTATGGTAGGAACCTGGGTGGGAATCCCCAGATATGCTCAGAATTAGTCCAAAATGACAAACAATACACCAAACCCACAGACATTGCCAACATCCGAGCTGACAGGTTCAGTGCAAACCCCCCCCCCCCACCAAAAGGGCAAATATCTATCCCAGCAGAGTGCTGGCCCCCTGGCATCTCAGATGCTCAGGTAACAGCCAGCCTCTCCAAAGCAAAACACACAGCAGCAATGGGACCAGACAGTGTCCTGGGCTGTGTCCAACATGAACCCCAAGAAGAATTGAACACAAACATAAAACCACTGTTCAATCTCAGCCTTACCACAGGATATGTAGCCAAAGAGCAGTGTACAGCAACAGTGGTCCCTCTCCACAAAGGTGGTGCCGCAATGGATACTGCAAACTCTCGCCCCAGAAGCATGACTAGCTTGGTCTGCAAAGCTATGGAAAGGATCATCATGGACCTCAGAAATAAAGATATTGGGGCCCTACAGACACTGGATCCTACCCAGTTTGGCTTTGTTAAGGGCAGATCCTGCCTCTTAAACCTGGTGAGTCATTTGAAACAGTCACCAAGGACATTGACGAGGGGAAGGTGGTCCACACAGCCTACCTGGACCTTGCAAAAGCCTTCCATACAATACCCCACTTGGTCATTATAGATAAGCTCACCAGCTTCATTATAAACCCCTATGTCACTAGATGGGTTGCAAACTGGCTCAAGGAAAGAACCCACATGGTCAGAAATGCTGGAGCCATGTCAGACCCCAAACCAGCTACAAGTGGCATCCCACAAGGCTCAGTCCTGGGACCTCCCTTGTTTGGTATATATTTCTCGGAGGTACAGGCCAACACAGAAGGACTGTGGCTGAACAAGTTTGCAGATGACTGCAAACTGGGCACCATAATCGACCCTCAGCTGACACAAGCATCCTACAAAAGGGCCTCATAGAAACAGACAACTGGTGCCAGAGCCATGGCCTCAAGCTAAACGCAAAAATGTGTATAGTCATCCCCTTTGGCAAAAACTAAGTGCCCACAAATTACCACATAGGTGGTAAACCATTAAGTATGGAAGAAGTGATAAGGGACCTGGGGACCCAAGTTGATAGCAATCTCTCATTTGACAACCACGTGGCCAAAGTGTTAAGAAAAACATTTCATATAGCCCACCTAATCATGAAGGTATTCACATGTAGGTCAGGGGAGGTCATCGTGCCTCTTTACTCATCTCTCATCAGGCCCATAATTGAGTACAATGCCCCTTGTGGGATGTACCTTATCAGACACCTGCAGCAGCTGGAAAGACCACAAAAGTACCACACCAGGAGGATCAAAGGGCTCAAACACATGCCATTTACTGCCCGATTAAAGAAACTGCAGCTCCACTCAGTGGCATACCGCCTGCCCAGAGGTGATCTGTGCCTGGTGTATAAAGCCATGTCCAACCTGGAGTCAATGGACATGCTGCACCTTGGACAATCAGAATCCCATCAAGCTACGTGCCCAAGAGACCTGAACCTCAGGACTGAAATAAATAGGACATGCTGGAGTGACAGATTCATAACCCAGAGGCTCCCTCCACTCTTGAGTAAACTCCCACTCCAGGTTAGCCAGAGTCCCTCATTGACTCTCTTCAAGAGGAATCTTGATGAGTGGATGGGAGATAGTAGGTTTACCCTGGGGTACCACTTCTATGTCACTGTTAGACAGAGGCACAGTATACTAACCTTGAAAAATGTCATGGCAAACTCCACTTAAAATGTGTGTTGAAAGCCAAACACACTCTGGCTAGGATTATAAATGCCCTAGGACAGATAGCCTAGTATGAACCTATGAACAGAATCACACACACCAACTAGTGCAACTGTGGTCAATGTGGAGTAATGTTTGGCAATGTCCACCTAAGTTGGTGAATACACAGCAATGTTGGACAAGCCTGGTTTAAGTAGGCCATAGCTGAACAAAATGCAACATGCTCATAGTTGCCCAACTGGCCCTTAACCAGTCTGGTCTGCTCAGTATGAACATTTAAAGCAGTGATGGGACTCAAATCCATGATACTGTGCACCATAGTGAAAGTACTGAACCAGTACACCATGACAGTATTGCAGTGTTCAGCCAGTATGAAAGAATGTTGACATGTCTTTGCAAACTATCCCATGGAAACCCTGCAGGCACAGAACAATCCCTGTTGAGTTATGACACAAAGGAGTCTGGCAGTAAGAACACAACATGACTTCCAACACACACAGTATAAATGTCAATATTGGTCATGCTCACACACCGCCACAAATGTAGTGGACTTCAGATCACAACATATGTTAGTACTAGGCTAAGTGCTCTTGCAAGCCATTGTAAGCCTAGCCAACTATCCCTTGTGAGACTCAAACCCTGCACCTTGTGTTTGTAAGGCAAACACCTTAACCATTAGGCCACCCTCCCAGCCCTATGGAAAGGTCACACTGGGCATGCTCACACACTTGGATAAATGAGACATATGTCAGGCAACAAACCATGGAAAGCCTGAACTGGGCATGCTCACACACTTAGGCCATGTCTGAGTATAGCAGTCGGCCACACATATCTGGCAGTTGTATGTGTTAAGCCAGGAACCTCCTACGATACAGCAATCTGCCCTGTGCACACAGTTAAATGACCACAGACACATATATTAATATACTGGAACCCTGTCATGATCAAACATGTTACGCAGATACACAAGTTGTTCATAGAAACTGGGAAAGCTACGGCAATAAAACCTGCAAACAGTATCAGCAACAAATATTGTGCATCCCCAACATAAACATAGGTGCAGAGGTCGATACTAGGCTGTCTGCCCTAGGGAATTCATAAGCCTAGGCAGAGTGTATTTGGCGTCCGCCTCCCCAGTAGAGTAGCCTACTGTGCCTCTGTAAAGTAGGTCACAGAAAGGCACCCTTTAAGGCTAGTTTACCTCTGTCAAGCAGGGGACACAGTGGAGATCCCAGGGGTGAATTCGCAATTTCCCATCCATGCGGCTGGATTTTGCTGGAAGAGGGTTGGCGAGGGGCTATGTCTAACTGTAATTGGGATTCAATTCCAGAGTGAGGGGAGCCTCTGGGTAATAAATCTGTCCCTGCAGCATGTCCTATTTAGTTTTGTGCTGAGGTTTAAGTCCCTGGAGTGTGTAGCTCTAAGGGTCTTGGATGTTTTGAGGTGGAGCATGTCCATTACTTCTGGGTTTGACATAGCTGTGTACGTCAGGCATACATTACCTCTGAGTAGGCGTTAAGCAACTGAGTAGAGCTGGAGATCCTTTAGTGGAGCTGCATAGGACATCTGTGTGTAGCCCACGATCCTCTTGGGTTGGTACTGTTGTGGACACTGTAGTTGTTGCAGATGGTTGGGTAAGGTACACCCCAAAAGGGCCATTGTAGTCAAACATGGGCCTGATGAGTGACTAGTAGAGGGCCGCAATGACCTCCCATGATCTACATGTAAACCCACATGTGATAAGGAGGGCTATATAAAGGTCTTTGCGATGACTCTGTCAATGTGATTAGCAAAGGAGAGGTTACGATCTATGTTGGTCCCCAAATCTGTAAATACATCTTCTGTACTTAATGGATTACCACTTATGTGGTGATTTGTGTGCACCTTGTTTTCCCCAAAGGGGATGACTATGCATGTCTTAGCATTTAGCACGAGGCCATGGCTCTGGCAACAAGCATCCATCTCTGTGAGACCCTTATGGAGGAAGCATGTGTCAGCTGCAGTGTTGCTTATGGCCCCCAGTTAGCAGTCATCTATGACATTTGTTAGACATAATCCCCCCGTGTTAGTCTGAACCTCAGAGAAGTACATACCGAACAGAACAGGTCCCACAACTGAGCCCAGTGAGACACCAGTTGTAACTGGTCTGGAAATGGACATGGCACCTGCAATTCTGACCATGAGGGTTCCATCCCTGAGGCAGATAGCAACACATCTAGTGATATAGGGGTTGATATTTAAGCTGGTAAGCATATGTATGATGCCTGAGTGGGGTATTGTGTTGCAGGCTTCTGCAAGGTACAGGTAGACTGTGTGAACTACCTTGCCCTCATCCATGGCTTCAGTAATCGTTTCAAAGATATGAACTATGTGTAAGAGGCAAGATCTGCCCTTAACAAAGCCGAATTGTGTATGATCCACTGTCTGGAGGCTCACAATGTTTTTGATTATGACTTCCATGATAATACGCTCCATAGCTTTCTCTACCACACTAGTCAGGCTTATGGGGTGATAGTTCCTGTGGTCTGTTGTGGCACCACCTTTGTGGAGTGGGAGCACTGTATCTGTATGCCATTCTCAGGGTACATATCCTGTAGTAAGGCTAAGTTGGAACAGTGACTTAATGTGAGTGTTCAGTTCTACTCGGAGCTCATGTAGGACACAGCCTGGGACACCTTCCGGTCCCATACATATGCTGTATTATTTGCTGTGGAGAGGGCACCTTTCACCTGTGCATCTGTGATGTCAGGGAGGTTACATTCATTTGGGATGGGCATCTGTACCCTTGGGGGGTAAGGGGGGGGCGCGTGTCTGCCAGGGTGTAGGCTATGTCCGTAGGTTTGGCATATGTTGTGCTGTTATGCAACAATTCAGAGCATATCTGGGTTATTTCCACACATATTCCTGACATAACTAAAGAAGGCCTTGTGATTATCTGTAGTGTCTGGTCAATTTCACTGTCAAAACGTGCAAGTGATGTTTATATGAGGGATTGAAGTGTCTTGCCAATACTGTTCAGAGATGTCCTCCCTGTGTGGGATATTGCTCTGTTATGTAGTAGCTTCCTCCTTCTGTTGTACAGCTTATATATGGCCGGGGTCAACCAGCAGGTCTCCTTTTTTGGAGGAGTCATGGTTTTATTTGGGATAGCATGATCAATGCATACCTGCAGGTGCTCATACAATGTGTTTGTAAAGGATTCTGCAGATTGGGCTGCATTATCCTCCAGCACGGGGCCGTTGAAGTATTCCACCCCAGTCTTCACAAGTGCAAAGTCTGCTTTTGAGAAATTCTTTACAGTGATTTCCTTGGCTGGGGGTGGGGACGGGATATGGATGTCCAGGGAAAGTTGTTTATGGTCTGATCTTAACAATGAGGGTTCTACCTCTGGTGTGGAACATAGTGTCCCCATGTTGGTGATGATCAGGTCCAATATGTATTCCCCCTTGTGGGTGTGGTGACTGGTTGTGCCATAGCACATGGATCCAAAAGTTGTAGTGGCTGTAGGGTGATGTTGTTGAGGGCCTGAGTAGTATCCCCAGTCAATATTTGTGTACCTGAAGTCAACCACTGTAATGGTGTGTGTGAAGACCTTCATATCCTACACTGTTCCAAGGAAAGCCGAGTGCAGTTCCTGGGTGTTGGGGGGGGGGGGGGTTGAACTACACACCAAACCAAAAGGCAGTTTTGCACAATGGTAGTTGTATATAGGTTCATAGGTTCATACTAGGCTATCTGCCCGAGGGCATTTACAAGCCTAGCCCATCGTTTTGTGGCTTACGCCACCCCTTTAGTATGGGGAACTATACCCATTATTTTGCTGTGCCTCTGTCGAGCAGTGACACTGAGGTAATCCCTGGGGTATATCTGCGATCTCCCATCCATTGGTCAAGATTTCTCTTGAACAAGGCCAGCGAGGTGCTCTGCCTCACATGTACCTGGATTTTGTTCCACAGCATAGGGAGTCTTTGGGTGATGAATCTATCCCTCCAGCACGTCCTATTAATAGCCGTGTCAAGGTTTAACTCTCCCGCCCTTGTGGCTCTGATGGATCTAGATTTTTTGAGGTGAAGCATATTCATCAAATCTGGGTTTGACATGGCCTTGTATGTTAGGCAAAGGTCACCTCTGAGCAAGCGGTGAGCGACTGAATAGAGCTGGAGTTCTTTCAGTCGGGCAGCATAGGACAGATTTTTGAGACCCTTTATCCTTTTGGTGAGGAACTTTTGTGGCCTCTCCAGCTGCTGCAAGTGTCGGGTCAGATACATTCCGAATGGGGCATTGTACTCAATCATTGGTCTGATGAGTGATGAGTAAGGAGACTATGACCACCCTTGAACTAAATGAGAATCCCTTCATGATAAGGTGGGCAATGTAGAAGGTCTTCCTAACTACTTTAGCTACATGGGTGTCGAATGACAGACTACTATCAACCTGGGTCCCCAGGTCCCTGATAACTTCTTCTGTGCTCAGTGGATTGCCACCTATTTGGTAGCTAGGGGTAACCTTGTTTTTCCCGAAGGGTATGACTATGCATTTTTGGCATTTAACTTTAGGCCGTGGCTCTGGCACCAGTTATCCGTTTCTGTGAGACCCTTCTGAAGGATATCTGTGTCAGATGTGTTTTCTACTATGGCGCCCAGTTTGCAGTCATCTGCAAACTTTGTCAGCCATAACCCTCCTGTGTTTGCTTGTACTGGAAAAGTAGATGCCAAACAAGAGTGGGCCCAGGACTGAGCCCTGTGGGACACCACTTGTGACAGGCTTTGAGTCTGACATGGCGCCAGCAGCTCTGACCCTGTGGGTTCTGTCACTCAGCCAGTTTGCAACCCATCTTGTGATGTATGGGTTGACATTTAAGCTGATGAGTTTTTCAATGATACCCGAATGGGGTATTGTATCGAAGGCCTTAGCCAGATCGAGGTAGGCTGTATGGACTGCCTTTCCTCATCAATGGCTTTGGTGACTGTTTGAAAAAGTCAACCAAGTTTAAAAGGCATGATCTGCCTTTGACAAAGCCAAACTGGGTTGGATCCAAAGTCTGCAAATTCCTATGTCTTTATTTATGAGGTCCATTATGATCCTCTCCATGGCTTTGCAGATAAGGCTTGTCAAGCTAATGGGCGGTAATTTCCAGGGTCGGTGGAGGCACCGCCTTTGTGAAGTGGTACCACAGTTGCAGTGCGCCACTCCTGGAGTGCGTATCCAGAGGTAAGACTTTGATTAAACAGCTGTCCTAGCTGTGGGTTTAATTCCTCATTGAGTTCATGGAGCACACAGCCGGGGACACCATCAGGTCCCATGGATGCTGTGTTTTTGCTTTGGAGAGAGCAGTTCTCACTTGGGCGCTGGAGATGTTTGGGGGCTGCAATCGTTTGGTATAGATATCTCTCCTTTTGGGGGCGGGGAGAAGTTTGCACTGAACCTGTCAGCCAGTATGTTGGCAATGTCTGTAGGATCAGTAATCTTCACATCATTTTGAACTAGCTCTGAGCATATCTGGGAGTTTCCTCCCAGGTTTCTAACATAGCTAAAGAAGGCCTTATGATTGTCTTTTGAGTCTTTAGCTATTTTTCTCTCAAATTTGCTTTGGATGATTTTATGAGAGCTCTTAGTTTTTACTTATAGTGATCAAGGGTGTCTTACCTTTTAAGGATTTTGCTCTATCTTGTAGTAGCTTCCTCCTTTTGTTGTAGAGTTTGTTTATGGCTGGGGTCCACCAGACTGGACGCTTGCCTTTGGTACAAAGAGTCTTTGTTTTGCTTGGGATTGCCTTATCCATGCAGTCCTGCAGGTGCTGGTAGAAGGCATTTGTAAGTGATTCAGCGGCTTGAGTACTGTTTTCCACGGCTCGGGGCCTTAAAGAGACCACACTAGTCTTTAGAAGTGTGAAGTCGGCTTTTGAGAAGTTCTTTACTGTGGTCTTTTTATTTCAGGTGGGGTGGGATGAGGACCTCCAACGAGATTAGTTTGTGGTCTGATCTCACCAGTGAGGGTACACCTCCGTGTTGAACATTGTGCTCCCATGTTCGTGATGATGAGATCAAGTATGTTATCTCCTCTTGTGGGGATGGTGACTAGTTGTTCCATGGCATTTGAGTTTATGAATTCCAGGAACTTTTGGGCTAGGGTGTTTGGGCTTGAGTAGTGTTCCCAGTCTATATTAGGGTAATTGAAGTCACCTAGTATGATGGTGTTTGGTGATACATTTATCCCTCTAGTGTTTTCAGGAAGGCCATGTGAGGTTCCTGAGTTTGTGAGGGTGGCCTGTAACATGCTACAATTTGCAGAGCAGTCTTGCCTATGGTTAATTGCACCTGGATGGTCTCCGATGCATCGTGCGTTGCCACCAGTCTTGAGGTGTGGGTGTCCTTGATGAATATGGATACCCCCCCTCCTTTCTTTGTATTGTCCACATTTTGGGGCGGAGCATGATATGAGGTAAAACCTGATAGCGCTGGGGTGCTCTCAGGAGCCTTGAACCAGGTTTCTGTCACAGCACAGACATCGATGTTCTCCATACTGAGAAGGGCCTCCAGTGCGTGCATTTTGAGATATATGTATGGCCTGTCATGCTTACTGCAGTGGTACCAACCCAGAGGTGTGTGTATCTGTGATGTATATGGATACACCCCCGACTTGTGTTGTGTGTTACAAGTCCTGTGGTCACGAAGCATAGTATAGAACATAACCTGGCAGTGCCAGTGTGCATATGTGACCCTGAACTAGGTGTCTGTTAATGCACAGATATTGTTATCCCCCATACAGAGGGATAGCAAAAGATGTACATTCCTCATTGGAAAAACTGATGATGTCAGCACCCTATAAATACAGCAGGAGAAGGGAAACCATCCAGTAATGCGAATAGCGCGCTGTGCTAATGCGTCTCTCTTAAGTATCATAACATAGTTAGGTAGGGGTTTGAATCCTGCAAACGCTGTGTGTGTGTGTGTGTGTGTGTGTGTGTGTGTGTGTGTGTGTGTGTGTGTGTGTGTGTGTGTGTGTGTGTGTATGTGTGTGTGTGTGTGTGTGTGTGTGTGTGTGTGTGTGTGTGTGTGTGTGTGTGTGTGTGTGTGTGTGTGTGTGTGTGTGTGTATGTTCATAGGTTCATACTAGGCTGTCTGCCCTAGGGCATTTATAAGCCTAGCCAGAGTGTGTTTGGCTTTCGCCATCCATTTTAAATTAATTTTTCTATGCCCTTTTTCGAGGTTAGTGTACTGTGCCTCTGTCTAACAGTGACACAGAAGTGATACCCGGGGTAAACCTACGATCTCCCATCCACTCATCAAGATTCCTCTTGAAGAGAGTCAATGAGGGACTCTGCCTAACCTGGACTGGTATTTTATTCCAGAGTGAAGGGAGCCTCTGGGTTATAAATCTGTCCCTCCAGCATGTCTTATTTATTTCAGTGCTGAGGTTCAAGTCTCTCGAGAGCGTAGCTCGATGAGATTTGGATTTTCTGAGGTGCAGCATGCCCATTAATTCCGGGTTGGACATGGCTTTATACGTCAGGCACAGATCGCCTCTGAGCAGGCGGTATGCCACTGAGTAGAGCTGGAGTTTCTTTAACCGGGCAGCATATGGCATCTGTTTGAGCCCTTTGATCCTCTTGGTGAGGTACTTTTGGGGTCTTTCCAATTGCTGCAGGTGTCTGGTAAGGTACAACCCAAAGGGCATTGTACTCAATTATGGGCCTGATGAGGGATGAGTAAAGAGGCACGATGACCTCCCGATCTAGATGTGAATCCCTTCATGATTAGGTGGGCTATATAAAATGTTTTCTATCCACTTTGGCCACGTGGTTGTCAAATGAGAGATTGCTATCAACTTGGGTCCCCAGGTCCCTAATTACTTCTTCTGTACTTAATGGATTACCACCTGTGTGGTAATTTGTGGGCACTTTGTTTTGCCAAAGGGATGACTATACACTTTTGGCGTTTAGCTTGAGGCCATGGCTCTGGCACCAGTTGTCTGTTTCTATGAGGCCCTTTTGGAGGATGCTTGTGTCGGCTGGAGAGTCAATTATGGTGCCCAGTTTGCAGTCATATGCAAACTTGGTCAGCCACAGTCCTTCCGTATTGGCCTGTACCTCCGAGAAATATATACCGAACAAGAGAGGTCCCAGGACTGAGCCTTGTGGGACGCCACTTGTAACTGGTTTGGAGTCTGCCATGGCTCCAGCAATTCTAAGCTTGTGGGTTCTGTCCTTGAGCCAGTTTGCAACCCATCTTATGCAATTCTCTGTGAAAGGAATGGCCTTTCTGAAGACTGGGATAACACACTAAAAGATGTACATTCCTCTTTGGAAAGACTGATGATGTCAGCACCCTATAAATACAGCAGGAGAAGGGAAACCATCCAGTAATGCGAATAGTGTGCTGTGCTAATGCGTCTCTCTCAAGTATCATAACATAGTTAGGTAGGGGTTTGAATCCTGCAAACTGTGTGTGTGTGTGTGTGTGTGTGTGTGTGTGTGTGTGTGTGTGTGTGCGTGTGTGTGTGTGTGTGTGTGTGTGTGTGTGTGTGTGTGTGTGTGTGTGTGTGCGTGTGTGCGTGTGTGTGCGTGTGTGTGTGTGTGTGTGTGTGTGTGTGTGGGGAGGGGGTGTATGTATGCAATTCTCTGTGAAAGGAATGGCCTTTTTGAAGACTGGGATAACACACTAAAAGATGTACATTCCTCTTTGGAAAGACTGATGATGTCAGCACCCTATAAATACAGCAGGAGAAGGGAAATTATCCAGTAATGTGAATAGCGCGCTGTGCTAATGTGTCTCTTTCAAGTATCATAACATAGTTAGGTAGGGGTTTGAATCCTACAAATGACATGTGTGTGTTTGTCACACAGTTTGTCAATGTGTTGTGTGTTTTGCTTTTATTATTGTATGACATGTTATTATAACAGTAATTTCAGTGCACACATCAGGTATGTATGTGCCACATACAGATATGTACCTGTGACCTTTAATAGTTCCTATGTGTGAAGCCTGCCTCATATGATTACAGTTGTTACCTTTGCCAGCATGTGCCGCAGCTTACCAGATCTTAGGCCATACATGTATGTTGTTGACAATGCAGGCTACTGCAGTGATCTGTGTCCTAGGCCAACTATGTGACACACACCCATGAAAGCTTTGATAGATTAATGTGGGTGAGGGTTCATGTCTGGAGTATATGTCAGACATGTTAAAACACAGCAAAGTCTGTTAGTGATGGACATCCAGTGTAGGTGTATGGCAACTGTTGCAGATATGCATACAGACACCTTCTTGCTTAGGTGATACACCGAGGGACTGCAGAATACCTTTGGAAATGTGAATATCACAGGATAGACAAGATAACACTTGTCCACATGTATACACCATTACCCGTTCTACATGATGGGTGCTACCACCTACATGGTACTGGTGGAGTACTATGTTAACTACATGCCGATGACAATGCTACGGTTGCGTTACAGTAATACAGCATGGCTTGGACAACAGGTATCTGTATGATACCCTTGTGGTGGTTAGGTGTGTCATGTGTAGAATGCATTGTAGGCCACTGTATGCATTTGCAGTCGTGGATGGATATATCTGTAGTGTGTTGACATGTACGTGAGACTGCTATATGCCAAAGAGTATTGTTCCCAGGGATGTGTGGGGCTCAGTAAGAATGGCTACTGGTATAGTGTAGTACTGCAGGGATATCACTGACACCAGGTTCCTACATCTGTGTATCAGTTGAGGAGACACCATGTAATGACCACGGAATGTCAGGCTATGTAGGCTGTGTATAGTACCAGAATTCAGACCATTGACATTTGGAAACTGTATCACTCACAGCATACTGTCAAACCATGTCATGTTCCATGCTAACCGTGTTCACAAATGTACATCTGCAACTCTGTGCTGCAAACATCACACATGTACTTTCCACACCCCAACACATGCAGGCACAGGTACACACAACAGCCATGTGGCACATGTGCAGACAGTACACTTTGGGAATTAACACTGGTGTATACAAAACTACTATGACAATCATAGTTAATGCATCATGCATGCTCGAATATACCCACAACGATATCATTACACTGTACTGTTAACAACATGATATTATTACTACAGTGCTATGTAGTCACCCTGTCCATCTGCACCATGCTATCCTGTTCCTGCATCAATGTTACAGATAACAGGAGGTGGCACAGTTTCATCATATGCACAGGGTGTGTACTTGGTTTGCCAGAGTCTGCCATTGACACATCCAATCGACATGTATGTGTGTGTGTGTTAGTGAGGGACAACAGTACAGCATGGGGCAGTGTTGATGCGATGTGTGTGTGTGTGTGTGTGTGTGTGTGTGTTAGCCCTAGGTGTTAGCATTATGTGTGTGTGTATGATTGCACACAGTTCCACCACGTGGCTGCCATATACAGGTGTTTGTGGACAGCCACAGACTGTACCTGCCGGGTCATACAGATCACTGTCTCTGGTCACGGACACAGGACCTGTGCCTGGCAGGGGTGCTACGGACAGTATCAGGTACTAAGCCAGACTGGGTACTGTCATCAGAAGCAGTGGGTTGTTGACTGGACACATGTCCCTGCTGGGACTGTCCAGAGCCACGTGGTCTTCTAGGATGGTGTAATGACAGCACAGACCCAGCATTGCTGGGGCTGGTACTGGCACTATGGGAGCGGCTGCGGGTTTGTTGTCGTCCGCGACGACTGCCAGCTGATAATGTTGCTGGCATACATCCACATCGATGCCTTAACCATCCTGCACTGTCCTGGCACCTGGACATGTAGTTGTGGAAGAGATCTAATGTGTCCCCCCAACGTCTGTCAATGACCTCACTGATATTACAGATGGCAGCCGCAACATCACGCATAGTGTCATTCATAGCGGTGCAATTTGCTCTAAGCTCCCTCAGACCCTGTCTGGTGTACCGTTCCATACGTGCCTGTGCCTGCATTACAGCCCGGAACATAGCTGAGGTTGAAAGACCTCTGTGGGCACGTCTGACAGGGGCAGTACGACCACGGATGCTCCCACGAGAACCCCTGGACATCTGCCTGTGTGGTACCATGTCAGGAATCTGGCCATGGCTGCTGTGAGGGGATGCATGTGCCAATGATACCACACTACCCTGGTCAATGCCCACTGTATGCTGTCCCTCAGCTAAGGACACTGGTGACAATGGATGTATCATCAGGATGACTGTGCGCATTGATGGGGTTGACTGCTGTGTAGTGTCGATTGGCTGACCAACGGCAGACCCTGTCACACCTCCCTGTGCCATTCCACATGTATCATCATTTTCACTATCCCCAGCAGTGGCTTCAGGTTCCCTGCTGCACTCCACCAGAGCAACATCAGAACCTGTGAGAGGAAGATAGGAAACACAGTTTACAAATATGTACACGATGTTAGCACACAGGTGCACATGCACACAGGCGCATGTGCACACAGGCGCACAGGCACACAGGCACACAGGCACACTCCTCAGTACAGCAGATACAAACACAGACACACCTGCAGTCCAACACATACACAGTACTGTTTGAGGGTGGGTGACAGTATCACAAGGAAAAACATCACTGCACACATGTCAGCATGCGGATTATGTGTTGCACAGGAACATGCAGTGCAAGTGTAAGCCCTTGTTAATAGTATACGTGTACTTGATGGTTGTGTGTAGTTGTGCAGTGATTGTCTCCACCCTGGGACACAATGTGTACAAGGACATAACAATGCTGTGCAAGTGTTACAAGCTGTGGGTGCATATATTTGTGCACACACACACACACACACACACACACACACAAAACACATGACGGTGCTACGCAATAACTGCTATGTGTACTTTTGTGGTCAGCGGAACTGGATGTGGTGTAGTAATGTGAGCCATGATCAACATGCTTCTTGTGGTCAGTCAACAATAATAATGTGTGCCAGACAGGCAGCTAGCATGCTGTACCTGAAGTGCAGTAACATGACTACATCCACAGTTACACAGCCACTTGTTACATGGGTGTGTAAGGTGGCCAATAGTGAGCATTGCCTAACATGTATATATTATTTGTTCAAGACTGTTGCACAAAGACATGGTAGGCCTCTACCCCTCAGGTATATTATGTGTGCTCCATAGATGATATGTCTGATACTGAAGGGTGGCCATACATCAGGTGTCATAATTGGACATGTTTAGCAGACTTAAGGTGTAGTGTCTATGCCAAACATGTGTGTGTTGTGGACATGTCAGGTATGCCTATGCAATGTCCAGTACTGTGTTGCCACACGTGTGTCATGCTCTGTGTATTGCGTGTGAGTGAGGCAGATACTGAGAATAATGGGATATGCATAGTCTCACAGCAAACATGCACAGCATGCATTATGTGTAGGTGTTACATGTGCACACACTACACCTCCATATGACATGCACATGTCATTAGCAATAGTATTGTTATTACACACTCACCAGCATGGATTGGCTGCCTTGCTGTCACTCCAGAGGGACTTGCAAAGATATGACAGTGATTGCCAGTGGCCACAACTGTGCCATTGATACTGTGAGTATGATAAAGTACAGTAGTACAACAGGTGGCTTTCCCAGGTGTACAGATTATGTTCAGAATATCAATCTTGCAGAAGAATAGGCAGGTTAACAGCTACACACACAGTACATATCTCACACATGCATAAACTACCAGTACAGAGAACAGTCAACTACAGATATGGCATGTTACCTGCACACTCCATTTCAACATGCTGGGTGGCTCTGGCCTCCATGATGACACATGTTTGTGGATGATGTTGTTGGCCTGGAGCCACAACACTTAGGAGGTGCTCCTCCACACTGGTGGGGGGGGTGGATAGGTACCCCACCACCTGTGGCAAGCTGCTGTCTGTGGATATCAGACGCACGCTGCCAGACATGTCTAATTAAATCACTGCAGTGATGGCGTACCTGCTCATATGTCCGGTTATGCATGCCTGTGTCATTTACCCGACGGACAAGATCTTGCCACAGTTCAGCCCTCTCATGCTGGTTCTGGCTGGTCCTGGAAAACAGCACAGAGAAATTTTGCACCAGGCTCTGGTGGATCTCCTGATCCTCTGCTGCTGTATAAGGTGGGTTATGCTGATGCAACATCACCCTGGAAGGAAAAGAAAAATATGTGAGCAATTCATATGACACACTTAATATTCTAATGTACTGATATCACTTAACTGCCATATATAGCATCTGTCTGTCTATCAGGGGATACACATGTTCGATACCACATATTGGTGCTCAGCCCACAACTGTCTGATAGTGCCTGCCACACTCCATACAACAAACTGGTATACACCAGCACACGGCACACTGTTTGGGATACAATGCACAACCTCACACTGGGGGTATGTATCAAGCTAATGGATGAAGAATATTGTCATCCCATGCAATGAATGCAATGCACATTTACAGTTTAAACGGTAATCCACCATAGTCTTTGATGCCATACCCCTACCTGACATATGTGCACAGTTGTTAATATAGCCAGCATACTGCTGTCACAGAGTATACATGCTGCCAGGTACACACACATACCCTGTAACACACATGTGATTGCGGCCATGGTACAGGCATCATTACACACACATTACACGTACATACAACACACAAATGTATGACGACACAGATGAGCATTAACTGTGTACCTTATAGTACTGTGTGCCCCTACTTACAGATACCTATGCATGAGGTATGTAATCTGTGCAGACTACAGGAAACACACCAGACAGTGTTACCAGGGAATGTGAACATACACCATACTGTAGTGTTTGGGCCTACAACTTCAGGTAGTACAACAGTTCATATGTGAGCTACATTCAACAGCAGTACCACTTACTGAGCATACATGTATTGCTTCTGCCTACGATGGGACACTGCACTCGTACACAGGGAACTACAGCACAACATATGGCAATCTAGTATGTTTGCATCCCGATAACTGACACATCTTTCTCTGGCCTCACACCTACGACACAAACTACCATGACAGACACAAACTCACGCTAAGCTATCGCACCTTTACAGACCTTGCACACAGTCAGTGTCACACTCATTCAACCTCACATAGCTGGTATTGCACTGAGTACATTTGTGTGTGCATTGTGTCATAGGTAGGTACTATGCTATTGGCCCTGGGCCTAGGTCAGCCTAGCCATATGCTACCCTGCCCTTTGGGACACATGTAATGTGATTTTACTTGCTCCTGTGAAACGGTTAAACAGAGGTGACTCACAGGGCATATTACCTATCTCCATAACATTCATCAGGGGTATGTATGACATCTACTAATAAGGAGCCTTGTTTGTTAATGCTGGGTGGTTTAGTCCAGGGTATGGCATATTTGTGTATAGAAACCTGTACCTCTAGCATGTGCTGTTTAGTGCGGTGACAAGGATTAGGGCCCTAGGTCATATAGACTGGACGGATTGTGAGGTGCTGCCATGGTGGTTGGCCGACTGGTATGGGTGTGACATAACTCTGTATGTCCAGCAGTGGTATCCTCTATGTAGGAAGTATGCAAGGCACTCTAGCTGTGGTTTTGTGAGGCAGTCTGCATAGGGAATGTGTTTGAGGGCATTATCGGTCTTTGTTAGGTATGTCTGTGGCCTTTCCACTTGCTGTAGTTCTCATGGGAGGTACATACTGCATAGGACATTGTGAGGTGTAGAGGGGCACACTGACTTACATTTCCCAAGCTGACCCACCTTTTGTGATGACACGTACCATGTACAGGGATTACAAGACTAGTGTGCCACTGTGGATATCAAACGGGAGGCTATTTTACACCTGTGTCCCATGTTCCCTTTTGACACCTCCAGTGGTAGGCAGGCAACCATCTATGTGGTAGTTAGTGGGTAACGTGTTTTGGAATGGGGTATGGTACTGCAGTATCAGCACCGGTGTTCAATCCATGCCTTGGTCACCAGGCACCTCTTGCAGTACATCTGCCCCCATGTCCCCCTCTCTCCTCATATATATGTATGTATATATATATATATATATATATATATATATATATATTTATATGTATATATATATATGTATATATTTATATGTATATATATATATATATATATATATATGTATATATTTATTTGTATATATATATATATATATGTATGTATATATTTATATGTATATATATATATATATATATATATATATATATATATATATATATATATATATATATATATGTATATATTTATATGCATATATGTATGTATATATTTGTATGCATATATGTAAATATATGTATATGTATGTATATATATATATATATATGTATATATACACAAATATATATATATCAATATATACATATTCATATATATATATATATATATATATATATATATATAAATATATATACATATCTACATATATATATATATATATATATATATATATATATATATATATATATATATATATATATATATAGGGTTCAGGCGCCTAGGCAGCGAGACATTTCCCTGCGATACATTTTGGCTGGGGACACATGGCTGAAATAACATTCAGCTGCAGAGAAATATGGCCGTTTGCAAATTCCCTGTGGGCAAAGAGAAGAATGTGTTGTCATACCTACAACTTAAATAACCAAATGCACAGGGGGAAAACAAACAGCCATATTTCTCTGCAGCTGAATGTCACTTCAGCCATGTGTCCCCAGCCAAAATGTATCGCAGGGAAATGTCTTGCTACCTAGGCGCCTGAACCCATATATATATATATATATATATATATATATATATATACACACACCGCTCTGTATAACCATATATATATATATATATATATATATATATATATATATATATATATACAAATCTATAGACATTCATATCTATCTGTATATATGTATGTATCTACATAATATATCTATATATGTATATATCTATTATATCTATTTGTATATACGTGTTCTGTCTATCGATCTATATATCTCTATCTATACATATCTCTCTATGTACATATATATATATATATATATATATATATATATATATATATATATATATATATATATATATATATATATGTATGTATGTGTATAGATATATATATATATATATATATATATATATATATATTGTGTTTCTATCTAAAAACAAAAAAATAATCCTTGTTTTCCCGCCTCTCCTCGAATAGTTTAGACCAGTTTACAGGCATTGCTATATTCTAGGCTGTGGTGTAGTTCCTGTGTTGTCCATTACCTTACTTGGATAGAAGGAAGTTTCTTTGCTCACCATTGGGAGTGGGGAGCCTTGAGCTGCCTACCTGTCTCTGTAGGAAGTGACCTCAGCACAAGAGCTGTAGTAGTTGGTTGTTTTGGACCATTTCTAGCTCTTTTGAAGTTCCCTGTTTAAAATCCGCGTTTGCACGGCTTTGTGCATTTGTGCGCATAGCGCAGCACCGGTTAAACTTCTTCTAGCTCCGCCAAGTCTGCTCTTCAAATTTTCCCTTAAGGAAGCTCTACTCTTAGTATAATCAGACTACTCGCTATCTTATAAGCCTAGCACTTGTTCTCAAAACTTCTCTACTAAGTAAGCACTCTCCTACTAAGCACTACATCCACCTACCACCCCTGTGAATATCCACTTCCCTTAAAGGCACAGCACTCCCTTATACTGTTCTAGCATGTCGAGTGGTAGATTACTGGCGTCCTCTCCAGTTCAGCTGGTTAATCTGGGTATCTTGAGACAATGCTACAATTGTCTCATGTACACAGACAACCCTCTCCTCCTCTCCTCCTCCCAACAAACACAAATACATGTGAGAGATGCAACTATGTAGCCAAACTGGAGGCTGAACTCTCTCAACTCAGGGCTGGCATGACCAGACAGGAGGAGATGGTAACCACACACACAACAAACCCAGTCCCACATAGACCTACCACAATTGCAAACCAAACACATGAAAACACAAAGACATACTCGGAGGCTCTAATAAAAAACTTACCAAAACAACAGAGGCTCCCAAAGCAGACATCCAAAAATCCACCACCTCAAAACAAAACACATGGAACACATACTTCAATAAATCAGTGTGTCACTCAATAACAGCCCTTAAGGCCAAACACCATGCCTGATATAATAGTAATAGGTGACTCTATAGTCAGACACACTGATGTCCCGCTTACCAGGCTGAACAAGGAGAGGGTGACTGTGAGCTGCCTATCGGGAGCTAGGATCCGCCACATAACACACGCACTCAGGTCACTCCAAAGCAAGTACAAATATGACTCCGTCATTGTCCATGCTGGCCTGAATGACCTGAGACGTACCTTCCTGGACTACATGAAAAGAGACATAGAGGAGCTCTCTGATTATGTAGCCCAGGCTGGTATGACCCTGACCCTGAGCAGCATCTTGCCCTCACCAAGAATGATGCCACAATACAAAGACAAGATGATCAGCTTTAATAATTGGCTCAAGTACTGGTGTCATTCTAAGGGGATCCAATGTCTGTCTGCCTGGGATGACATGTTGGACAAGCCACGCTGCTTTGCAAGGGACGGCTTGCACCTGTCACCTCTGGGCTTCTGGATATTGGCCAAGGCTCTTGCCACCCCCATAGTGCCTTTTTTAGGCAAGGCTCAAAAGACAAACCCACCTCCTTAGAAAACAAAAATGGAAAAAAACTAAGGGTAATGCTGCTCAGCACCAGAAGTCTAAATCTCAAGATGCAGGCACTCGATGCACTCCTCAGTATGGAGAACATCGACGTCTGTGCAGTAACTGAAACCTGGTTCAAGGCTCTTGAGAGCACCCCAGCGCTACCAGGCTATACCTCGTATCATGCTTTTCTGCCCCAAAACCCGGGCCAAACCACAAAGGGAGGGGGGAGTGTCCATATTCATCAAGGACACCCACACCTCCAGGTTAGTAGCAACACATGAAGCATCGGAGACCATACAGGTGCAACTAACCATAGGCAAAACTGCTATACAACTGGTAGCATGTTACAGACCACCCTCCCAATCTCAGTAACCCCACTCAGCCTTCCTGAAGACATTGGAGGATATGAATGTATCACAAAATACCATCATACTGGGAGACTTCAACTACCCTAACATAGATTGGGTACATTATTCTAGCCCTAACACCCTAGCCTAAAGGTTCCTGGAATTCATAAATTCAAATGCACTGGAACAACTAGTCACCTCTCCCACTAGGGGAGATAATATACTAAACCTGATCATCACAAACATGGGGACAAAATGCTCCACACCGGAGGTATACCCCTCACTAGTGAGATCTGACCACAAACTAATCACCCTGGATATACATATCCCACCTCCACCCCCAGCACAAAAGACCACAGTGAAAAACTTCTCAAAAGCAGACTTCACTCTTCTTAAGACTGAGATGGTATCCTTTAAGCCCACTGGGCCAGTGAATACCACATCCCACAATGCTGAATCCTTCACAAATGCTTTCTTTGGACATCTCCAAGAATGCATGGATCATGCAATCCCAAATAAATCCAAGTCCCTCTCCACCAAAGGCAAGCGTCCTGTCTTGTGGACCTCAGCCATAAACAAATTGTATAACAAAAGAAGGAAGCTACTGCACGACAGAGCAAAATCCCATAAAGGGAAGACATCTCTGATCAACACTAGCAGAAAACTACATTCTCTCATAAAACATCCAAGGCCAACTTTGAGAGAAAAATCGCTAAGGACACTAAAGATAACCACAAAGCCTTTTCAGCTATGTTAGAAACCTGGAAACCCTCAGATATGCTCATAGTTAGTTCACAACAACAAAAATACACTGAACCCACAGATATTGCCAACATTCTGGCTGACAGGTTCAGTGCAAATTTCTCCCTCCCTCACCCCCAAAAGAAGAAATACTTATCCCAGCTGAATGTAATCTCCTGTCATCTCAGATGTCCAAGTGAGAGCCACCTCAGCAAAGCTAAAACACAGCATCAATGGGACCTGACGGTATCCCGGTTGCTACGTGAACTCCAAGAGAAGCTAAACCCGCACATAAAAATGCTATTTAACCTTAGCCTTACTACAGGATATGTACCTGAACACTGGCGTACAGCAACAGTGGTCCCACTCCACAAAGGGGGTACCTCTACAGACCCTGGGAACTACTGCCCCATAAGCTTAACCGGCCTGGTCTGCAAAGCTATGGAAAGAATCATTATGGAACTCATAAACAGAGACATTGGGGACTTAGACACTTGACCCTACCCAGTTCAGCTTTGTAACGGGCAGAGCCTGCCTTTTGAACCTGGTTGACTTTTTCGAAACAGTCACTAGAGCCATTGATGAGGGCAAAGCAGTCTATACAGCCTACCTGGACTTGGCTAAGGCCTTCGACACAATACCCCACTCAGGCATCATAGATAAGCTCAACAGCTTAAACGTAAATCCTTATGTCACTAGATGGGTTGCAAACTGGCTAAAGGACAGAACCCATAAAGTTAAAATCGCTGGAGCAATGTCAGACTCAAAACCAGTCACAAGTGGTGTCCCACAGGGATCTGTCCTAGGACCCCTCTTGTTCGGCATTTATTTCTCAGATGTTAAAGCAAACATGGGAGGGTTGTGGCTGACAAAGTTCGCAGATGACTGCAAACTAGGCGCCATAGTCAATACATCAGCGGACACATACATCCTACAAAAAGGCCTCACAGAAACGGACAGCTGGTGCCGGAGTCATGGCCTTAAACTAAATGCCAAAAATGTATAGTCATCCCCTTTGGGAAAAACAAAGTACCCACAAATTATCACATAGACAGCAACCCACTGAGTACGGAAAAAGTAATCAGAGACCTAGGGACCCAAGTCGACAGCGACCTCTCATTTGACACCCACGTTGCCAAAGTGGTTAGAAAAACATTCTACCTTGCACACCTTATCATGAAGGGATTCACATCCAGATCCAAGGATGTCATTGTACCCCTATACTCCTCCCTCATCAGACCCATGATTGAGTACAATGCCCCATTTGGTATGTACCTCACCCGGCATTTGCAGCAGCTGGAGAGACCACAAAAGTACCTCACCAAGAGGATCAAGGGTCTCCAACATATGTCTTATTCTGCCAGACTAAAGAAACTCCAGCTCTATTCAGTAGCATACCGCCTGCTCAGAGGTTATCTCTGCCTGACGTACAAGGCCATGTCCAATCAGGAACTGATGGACATGCTCCACCTCAAAAAATCCAAATCCATCAGAACCACGAGAGCTAAAGACTTAAACCTCGGCACAAGCATGAATAGGACATGCTGGAGGGATAGATTCATAACCCAGAGTCTTCCCATGCTCTGGAACAAGATCCCAGTTCATGTTAGGCAGAGCCCCTCACTGACTCTCTTCAGGAGAAATCTTGATGAGTGGATGGGAGATTGTACGTTTACCCCAGGGGTCACATATGTGTCACTACTAGACAGGGGCACAGTAAACTAATTCTATTATACAAGGGGACCTTCACTGTGTCACTACTAGACAGAGGCACAGTATTCTAAATCTATTCTGTGCATTTTTGTACCATTTCATGGGGTGGTGAAAGCCACATCACTATGGCTAGGCTTACAAATGCCCCAGGGCAGATAGCCTACTACTAAACTATATATATATATATATATATATATATATATATATATATATATATATACACACACACACACACTTCTAAACATCCATTGCTGTACATATACATGCACATGTAGGCACATAGACTGCCCACCTTTCATGGTGGGAATATCACTTCTGAAACAGTTGAGAGACATACCATTCTGTAATGATATTGCACAGTGTTGTGCAGAATCCATTATGCTGTCCTCAGGCCGTATAGCTGTAGCAGGCCTCACTGGCTCAGTCCCACATAAGTTCACCAACACATGACATATACCTGCACTGCATGCCGTTTTCAATGGCACACACTACAACCTACATCGATATGTACACATAGCAACCTTCGACTACATATGTATGTCCAGCCTTCACTAACAGTTGCGGTATGTCCCTTGCCCTATGCACATCTGCATATACATATAGATACAGACTGCTAACACATATGGAGGGTTCACAGTATGTACATTATTAGATTATGTAGTTTACATTACCTTTGTCTCTGACAGCTTTTTTCTTTTGGCTTGCTGGCTGGCTTGCTTGCTGGCTTTTTTTCTGGCCTATGTCTCTATCTCTATCTTTATATATATCTGTATCTATATCTATATCTATATCTATCTCTCTCCCTCCAGTGGCTGCAATGATATTATTGCATGTGTGGACTTGCAGTACAGGCTGCTTTTGTAGGTATCTGCACATGTGCGTGTGATGGCCTCTGCACCAATTGGTGGCCAGCATTTAGTAATTGCATGCAGCCTGCTGTGTGGTAATTGCAGTTCTCACTGTGAATTCAGGACACTGCTATAAAATGATAGGTTAGGTAGGCGCAGGCCTTTCAGTTTTGCAAGGTGGGGACCATGCTGGTTTGCTGTGGACACTGTTGTGTCAGTCAGAAGGTTGGTATATTTGTCATATCTGAAGCTGTATTGTAGCCACTGAAATGCATGTTGTACTGAAACCTGACTGTTTCTTCCAGTGCACTCTTCTCAGTGTGTATGTTAACTCACACCTGCTAATGCTAACACTGTTTACATGGGAGTATGTACTTTCCTGTGGGATTTGTGGATTAACTGGCATACAACAGTAGTTCTTGCATTGTGTTGCTATGGCTTTCCTATTTTCCATTTACATTCACTCCTTGTAATGCATGATGTATTTCTTTCAGCACTAAGTTCTTTTATGTTTGCTGTGACTTGGGGGTACTTCATGCAGTCTGGTGAGCCCAAGGTCTGGGGTGTGACACTTACAAAGATATTTTATTTTGCTGCTGAGCCTTGTCATACAGAGTGAATAAGGCACTTTTAAACAGTTGTAAGCGGGAAGCAGGTAGTCAGTGGGGACACCAGCTAGGGATGTGCAGGCTGGGTGTAGGGAAGGTCCATAGCTGCACATTTCTCTAACTGCAATAGCTGTACATATGTTTGACATTTGCTGTGACAGTTAAAACCTTCCACCCCTGAGAGAGGGGCGAGGGCAACTAAGTATATTTTACTAACAATTATGAATATCAGGCACATGCAGTGCTTGTGAACTGCTATACTGTCATTAGTATGTTAGATGGCTACATCCTTTGATATTTCTGTGTTGTACTCCTACATAAGGGCATGCTTGTGGAAGTAATTCTACAGCTATTCGCAGTGTTTAACAGCAGACAGGCTGATATGCCTGTGTGTTTCTGACACTTCCAGGCCTTAGATACTCTCAGGTATATATTTGACCAGCCTCAGGGAAAGGTACATATCAGTGGGATACACCCGTTATATATTTCAGATATTCTGCAGTTATGACTGTGGGGTACTTTGAGCATATGTATTACTACACCATTTCTGACATGCCAGTAGTGTCTACTGTAACTTATTGACAGTTACCATTACGTGGGATTCCCCACCTTTCTGCCTACTGTGAGTACATTTCACAAGGAGTCAGTGGGGGCACAGGTAACATTTGTTTGCAAATCGGGGACATCCCTGTAAATCAGTCACAGTTGGGAGGTCTGGCCTCTTACCTATTCAAATATGGCTGTGTTTATCCTGCTCTGATACTGTGTGGGGTTTGTAAGGTGCTACTGTAACATTATTACCTACTAGCATGGCTGTTTCTTTTATCACACTAATGTAATGCAATTCCACACAAATTGCCAGTAAAGATACACGGAACAAGCTTTGTGTAATGGCCTTCCTATTTTCCCTTTACATTCACTCATTGTATTTCATGATATATTTGTTTCAGCATAAAGTTCTTGTATATCTGCTGCGGCTCAGTGGTAATTCATGCAGTCTAGTGTTTCCAAGGTCCGGGGTTCAAGACTGACAGGGGTATTTTATTTTTCTGATGAGCAGACTACAGGCCTTGTCGTACAGAGTGACTAAGGCACTTTTAAGCAGTTGTAAGTGGGTTTGCGCAACACTTAGCTAAGCGTACACAAGCGCACACCCTCTGGCTACTGCTTAAAAGTGCTTACTCCCGCTAACACCCGCGCTAATTTCTTTTAAAGAAAAGAAAATGGGGAAATAGGAAAGTGGTGAAAAGGGGGGCACTAAGAGGGTAGGACAGTAGGAAAACAAGCTCGGGATGTGCAGGAAGGCTGTAGGGAAGGCCCATAGCTGCCCAATTCTTTACCAGCAACAGCTGTGCATACGTTAGAAATTTAGAGTGAGATTTGACACCTTCCACCCCTGGGAGAGGGGTGAGGACAACAACATATGTTGTATAGCCAATTGTAATTATCAGTTTACATGTCCGGCAGACATGTATGCGAAATGGGCAGCTATGTATGGGGCATAATTTTTTTGTGGGAACAGAGTGCCCTTTTTTATTTTTTTTTTTTCAGGTGAGAATGGAATGTGAGTTACAGGAAGTAGGTATATTTGGGGAGGTAGGTTGGGGAGGTTAACAGACAAGACAAACAAGACGCATATAGGGGCGGAGTATGACACGTGGGGGGTAAACACAATTGACGGGGACGGATGTTTGGATATCGCAAGCCCATGAGCCCACAGATGGCAACAGTGGAACTGAGATCCCCACCCATGGGCAGTTACCATTGTGCCTTCACAGCCCAGGCCAGGGCTGTGCTGGGGGCTGGATAGGACGGGCAGGCACACCCGTGAGTTGCGCCACCCTCGCCTCAAGCTGGCGTAGGGGATCAGTCACAGAATGCCTGATATCACTACGAACCACAGATCGGACCCTATGGAGGGTGAGTGGAGGCTGTCCTCTGGCCATGCTTGCAGAGGGGGGACGAGCCCCATCCCCTGCAGTGCTTCCACCCGAAGGTGGCACAGGGCCACTGGAGGAGGTGGTCCCGGCCTGGGCACTGGTGCCAGATGCACTCGCCAGCTGAGGTGGGATAGGTGGGTCCGCTGGAACCCGCCTTCCCTGTTGTCCTATGTTTAGCAGCATTTTATGGTATTTTGGATTAGTAACAAACAACACCATTCAAAATTAGTTGTAACAGCATGCATCAGTGTTCCCATTAACCGAACACACATGAATTCCGAACATTGAGCAGCAAGCATAACACATGCATATTTAGAACAACAGTGGACATTCCAACAGCATGCAGGGTTGATTGGTGAAAACAGGCCATCAGGTTTGGATATGTGAACAGGGCACATGCATCAACATACATGCAGATATGTATAAACCAACAGGGCAAATGTCCATGGGAATTAATTGTGAATACACATACCCAGTTTGGTGTGGAATGGCATTATTTGTGAAAATAGGATAGGGTGGAGAAATATTACATTAACAACTTAAACTACCTATACATATACTGTACATTCCTAGTAGATGCAGATATATATCCCCTACATGTATTAGTACAGTTTCCTGTATGTAACCTTAGGAATGTTAGTGATGGGGATGTTACTGCTACCTTAATATGCTTTCCATTTTTATTCATATATGTTCATATCTGGCTGTGTTCAGGTAAAGCATCCTGCTACATTTGATTTATATGGGTGTAGACAACTGTGGATGTTCAGCATTTCATACAACCATACTATCTCCATAATGCAAGGGTACAGCAACATATCCAGATTGTGGGACGGACACAGACCAGGTTCTGTACTTTATTAAAGACATTTCACTCTTTGGTTGTTGCTGTCTCATTCATTTCATTATGTAGTAAATGCAGTATACCTTTATTGCAGACTTATTACAGCTTTCTTGGTAGCTTCAAACTCTCTTTCTCATACTCTCTCACTTGTGTTATATTTGCATTACAGGATGGTACTAATTCTAGGCTTTATTAACATTTATTACTGGGTTACAACAATCCTTTCCAGTTGACTTACTTATTTCATATGGCAGAATTTACAAGGATGTATTCGACACTTGTCTATCCTTTGTTGATTGATTACAACACTCATTTTCAGGCTGATGCAGTTATCTGATATTACAATACAGGTGGAAACTCTATTTGAGACATGTTTAATCTTCATTACTGGATTGCAATACTCTTTTTCAGGCTGCATCACTTATGCAATCTTACAATACTAGCAGAATCTTTCTTCTAGGCTTATTTGACATTTATTACTGGGTTACAACATTGAACTCTTTTACAAGCTGTCCCACTTATATTCTATAACAATACCAGCAGAATAATTACTAACCTGCCTGGTGGCGCAACCTCGCCAGCCTATCAGCATAGGCTTGCCGATTCGCGGAATGAACACCTGCAGCTGTAATATAAATGAAGGAATATTGTAACATACCTATCCATACAGTAGTGGGGCATTGGGCATTTGGCGGGCCTCCTGGATCCATCGGTTTAGTTGGTCCTCCTTTCATCGCTTTAGGTCTGCTTGGTGGTGACGGACCTGTTCACCAGTCCTCGGAATGCCTGTGGCACTGGTGAGATCATGTGCCAACCAGTTCTACACCTCTGCCTTATACGCTCCCCATTGAATCTGGCCCTGCATGAGTTGCGCTTCATGATCATGGAATAGGAGCCAAACCATATATTTTGACTCCTCAACACCCCACCTTTGTGCTCTAAAGCGATTTCCCTCTCCTGCACTTGCCATGCTGACTGCAAATGGGTACCACAATCGGTTATGGTGTGTATTCCCGCCTACTGGGCTTATATATGCCGCTTTTCCCCGCACTTATATGCGATTGGCCATTTTGAATAGTTATCAGCTTACAGCAAACGTGCTTTGTCATGGTTCTATTTTTATTCATTCCTATATGTATGCTAATACTGTATTTCTAAGTACAACTGTCATGGATTAGTGGTTCAGTACTTTGACTATGGTGCACAGTATCCCATGTTCGACCCTTGTCATTGCTTTTTTATTTTACTACTGTCTAGTCAGGCTAAGAGGTGTGTCTTTGTAAAGGTGACTTTGCTACTGCTTGTCCAAAGTTGCCCGATGGTAAGCTGGTTGGCACGCTGCGCAGCTCCGCGCAAACTGCTTACGCTGGGTAACGCGTTATTTCCCTATAAGCACTCATATTGAACTGGGTGAAGCGCTGCTGAACTATAGGCACTCATATTTTGCTTGTTAAAGCGCTGCTCACCTACGGGCACTCATATTAAGCTTGTTAAAGCGCTGCTCACCTACGGGCACTGATATTAAGCTTGTTAAAGTGCTGCTCACCTACGGGCACTCATATTGAGCTTGTTAAAGCGCTTCTAAGCCATGGGCAATTATGCTCCTTTTTTTATATATTAAGTCAGTTTTGTTCACAAATACATGGGCCATTTCATTACATTTTACTTAAATGATAGTTTTATATATATATATATATATATATATATATATGTCGGGGGATTGTTACATACTTATTTCAATAAAAATGGAGAATGATGATGTGGGGGTTCGAACCGTGACTACCTCCTCTTTGGCCGACGTTTCTACCGCTACACTATTGCTACTTGGCTTAATTTGCATATGTAGATCTTATATACTTTTCATTGTCTGCTAACTGTGGCTGAGCGAAGGGCATACCCGCGCAAACAAGCGCAAATGCGGACAAACATTTTGGAAATTATAAAAAAAAAAAAAAAGAAACTGCTATTTTTACATTTTACACATTTTCAGTAGGGTTTAGTCTGTGGGGATGTGTGATGTTGTGTTCCTTGACATTTCAGCGGACTCGCTCATGGGTGTTTACTTTCAGGACTCTGACTCTTCTGGGGGCGTGTCCCTTTGCTGTACTTGGCAATCGGACACGCCCCCTACTTTCCTACACGGACCGTGTGATTCAGCATGTCCTCATGGATATGCATGGCATGCTGACGTCATACCGTTCAACTGTAGCTTCTGAGTAAGACATATTAAGTCTTACACGGAGGTTTCGTGAATCCGGCCCAATGTCTGGCGGAATTATCTGAGAATAAGAACGTTAGAGTTATGAAACCTGACAAGGGAGGGGGGGGATTGTATTGTACATTACTATTGAGTATATTAATGAAATGCAAAAAATTCTAATGGAATCAGGCAATTACGATATTACGTCAGTAAATTAGATTAATATATGTTATAGAAAGACTGACTTAGCCTTGGACGAATATTTGATAGATTGTAGAATAATGGAAGAAACTTATAAGTTCATGAAGGTCAACTTTCCCATTTTAGCTACAATCGTGGGTGTTCCCAAAGTGCATAAGGATATAGTTAAACCACCGTTTCGTCCCATCATATCAGGAAGTAAATCTAAGGTATTCCAAATTGGAGTAGTAATAGATGGATCAAACCGATCTATGCCAACATTTCACATTTGATTAAGGATTCTTGGATGTTTTTGTCCCAACTTACTTCAGATATATGGAAAGAGAAGTTAATTTACATCACTATTGATGTTGTAGACTTATTTTCGTGTATTCCTAGAGATCAAGGATTAGAAGATTTCTGTAGTAACCTGAGAAAATACTCCAAAATGAGTTGGGATCGGATAAATCTTGTTACTGATATGATGGGTATTGTCTTAGACAATAATTTTATATACTTTGAAGGGGAATACTTTAAACAAATGAGAGGTGTAGCTATGGGGGCTTCTTGTGCCCCCATTTTCGCAAATATGGTTATGCTGGAATGGGAAAATCAGTATTTATTTAATAGTGAGTATTACAAACATATATCCTATAATACCAG
This sequence comes from Protopterus annectens, assembly GCF_019279795.1. Taxonomy (NCBI): domain Eukaryota; kingdom Metazoa; phylum Chordata; order Ceratodontiformes; family Protopteridae; genus Protopterus; species Protopterus annectens. Next base: position 291,893,543 of record NC_056750.1, on the reverse strand, counting down.
ATTTTTGGATAATCTGTTTGTTTTATGGAATGTGCCAGAGGAAATTATAATTGATTTCATTGAATATATTAATCACACCAATGATTTTTTAAAATTCACATATAATATTAGTACTGAAGGCATACCATACTTAGACACGTTTATAAGTCACACTAATAATAATAACACCTGAGAAATGGTTAAGAAATGACTTACAGTTTCAGAGCAGTCCTTGGTCAATTGTGATTGTTTCTTAAACACAAACTTGTCTTTCCTTTGGCTCATTATCAGCAGTACAAAGAACTGCCTGCTCATACCCTTGTTCTCCCCTCCCCCTTCCCTGTTTATTACCTTAAGACAATCCCAAAGTTAATAAATATTACATGTGGCAGGCACCATTTTTAAAACTACAACCCACTCTGCTACAGGCCCCATGAGGAGCTCAGTGTCTCTCCAGTAAGTGTTTTACAACTGTAAATGCCTATTTATATTGAATAGTATTAGACATTTTACAACTGTATATGTTTATGTTAAATTGTGTTAGACATCTAATATGATTTATGCTTTATTATTGAAAGTTACTATGGCATGCTAGCATTTGTCTGCACCAAGTTGTTTTTAGTATCATAGTATGGTCTATTTGCATAGCTGCACCTTGTTCACTAATGTTATTCATGTAATTGTGTTGTGTGTAGACAGCTCATACTGGTGTCTAATTATTTCTATATAATTGTGCTGTTACTGGTGGATAGAATCACATTAGAGAACCACGACAGATTGCTGCTCACTATATTTTTATCTGTGACTGCATAACTGTCTGAGGTTTTTTCTAACAGATGTTCTTCCAATTGGCTCAGTATCTGCATATACTAGTAGTTGGTTCAAGACATTGTCCTGCATGCTGTAGCTATTTGCTCAGTTTGTTTTTTTGTAATCTTTATAATATATATTTACCATCTCAAAAGTGCTTACTCCTCTCTGTACTCTTCTTTTCTAGACCTAACACCACTCTTAAGTATTCAACTACGGTACCATCTTTATCATTTATTTTATTTTACATTTGTTAACCGGGAAAGTCCGACTGGATACATATCCATTTTCAGCGGAGGCCCGGGGAGAAAAGCTCCAATTATTATCAAAAACATTTAGTAACAAAAAACATGTAAGAATAGATGTTAAATACAAATAATAGTGTAGGTAATAAGATGTTTAAAATATAGGAATGTATTACTTAATACAGATAAAAATGTAGGTAACAAGATGTTTAAAGTATAGAAATACAGCTGTTACAAAGTTTAGATAAATTGGGGAAGCATGTTGAAAAGAGTTCTGAAAGTTAGCAATGGGTCAGAGAGAGAAGACAATTATAGGTTACTAAAAGGTATGATAGAAAGGAAAATTCTGTGAAGAATTGAAGTCAGAGAGGACTTTCTGTTGGTAGGGGTAAGACTGAGCGATAGGAAAATTCAGATAGAAAGCAGGGGGGAAAAGAGTAGAAGGGTATAAGGAAGGGTTTGTTTAGTGGAGGAGGTTGTTGAGGGAGGAGTTGGCATACACTTCAGTGAAGTAGGAATAAAAGTTGGGTATTTTGTTTTTGGTTAGTTTTAGTTTTGAAGGGCTTAATTAGTTAGTTACTGTGTTTTTGGGTTAGTTTGGGTTTTGAAGGGAGTGTAAATATTGTTACTTTTTCAGTGTCATTTGTGTTTATTTCAGTCGGGGTTTAAGCATGGACATAGCCAGAGTTTGAGCATGTGTGTCTTTAGTGCCTTTTTGAATTGAGGCAGGGAGCTGTTAGAGGTTATTTCTGGAGGAAGGGAGTTCCATTTTTTTCCAGCAGAGTTGGAGAAAAGAAAGTCTCCAGCTGAGTTGTATGATTTGGTAGTTTGTACTAGCATTCTGCTGGATGAGCGGAGGGATGTTAAGTTGTTATAGGGGGTGATGATTTTAGTTAGAATAGGAGTACTGGTGGGTTGGTAGAGGATTTTATGAACAAGTATGAGTTGGTTATAGTATATTAGATTTGGTAGTTCTAGCCAGCCTAGTTTTTGAAGATTATTACAGTGATGGGTTCTGTATGTGGAGCCTGTGGCGAATCTAGCAATATTGTTATAGCAGCTGGTGATTTTGTTGAGATTTGATTTGGAAAGATTTGTAAGGATGGGTGAGGCATAGAGAAGGGAGGAGAGAAGATGTGTGCGAGCTATGGCGGTTCTGGCAGTTGGGGTTAGAAATTTCATTATTCTATACATGGATCCCATTTTTTTGTTTACTATTTTTATGGTTTTGTCGATATGGGCATTGTAGTTCAGATTGTTGTCAATGATTATGCCTAGTAGTTTGGTGTTTGGGTCAGGGGAAATTGTAGTTCCATTGTTTGAAGAGACTGTAAATTTTGGTGGGGTTTGCTTTTGGGTGGGGGAGAACAGTATTAGTTTGGTTTTATTTGGGTTCAGTAGGAGTAAACGATTATGTAGCCAGTTTTCTACTTTGTTAAAGGTAGACTGGGTAAGGGATTGTAGTTCTGCTGGAGTAGAGGCAGTGCAGATAAGTGTGGAATCATCTGCGTACTGTATGGCGGTAGCCTGTGGTATAATTTTGGGTAGATCATTGATGAATATAGAGAAAAGAAGTGGACCTAGAATGGAGCCTTGGGGAACGCCAAGGGCTATGGGTAGAAGGGGGGAATAGATTGTCTTTCCATAATACAGCTTGTCGTCCATTTAGGTATGAGAGGAACCAGTCATTGGTAGATTTATCTATGGATAGTGAGTTGAGGGAGTCTAGAAGTAAGGTGTGATTTACCATGTCGAATGCTTTAGATAGATCGAGGAAGAGGGCAGAGGACAGCAGGTTTTGATTATGGTTGTAATTAATTGTGTGACAGAAGGGCAGTGGTTGTGCTGTGGGCTGGTCTAAAACCATGTTGGGATGAGGCTAGGAGAGAGTTGTGGGTGAGGTGAGCTAATAGTTGTTTCTGTATGCATTTCTCCATTATTTTAGCTAGGGGAGATAGAATTGCGATAGGTCTATAATTTGAGAGTTCTGTGGAGTTCCCTCCTTTGTGGTATGGAAGAATGTGTGAGATTTTCCAGATGGAGGGGATGTATGATTCTTGGATCGTGCGATTGATTAAGATAGAGATGGGGTAAGCTATTACTTTAGCTGCCTTTTGTAGGAATTCTGCGGGAAGTTGGTCAGCTGCAAGGGTGGTAGGCTTTAATTTTTCTAGTGAGTGTTTGATATAGTCTGTGGAGATGGGCTCTAGTTTTAAGAGAGAGGGGTGCATATGAGTAGGTGAGGTTGTGGAAGAAGGGGAGGGAGATAGATTATTGGTTAGGGATTTGACGGTTTCAGAGAAAAAAGTGTTAAAGGTATTAGCTACTGATTCGGGGGGTAGATTTAAGGTTGAAGAGGGGGTGGGGTTGATGATTTGCCTGGGTGGAGTAGTTTGCTTAGACCTGACCAAAATTTTTGAGGCTGATGTTGATGTTTTTGTTGTAAGTTAAAATAATAGTTTTGCTTGTCTAACATAATGCATTTTTTTGTGTCATTTCTAATCTGTTTGTAAGTTGTGTGGGCTTGTGGGGATTTGGTGGTTCTCCATGAGGTCCATGCTCTATTTCTAGAAGTAAGCTTTAGTCTAGTGGTATAGGTTAGCCATGGAGCTATTTTACTTTTGGTTCTGAATCTGCGTTTGGGGGCGTACTTGTCTAAGATGGTTAGGAAGGTGTTGTTGAATTCTGCTACTACTTGGTCAAGGTGTAGTGTTTTGAGTTTGGCCCATCTGCATAGGCCTAGATCAGATTGGAAACTATGTAGGTTAAAGTTCTTTGTGTTCCTATGGGTTATAAAGGTGGATTGGTGGGGTGTATCTTCTTTTTTCTCAATATATAGGCTAGGAGGTGGTCGCTCATGTCTTCGGGTAGGGTGCCTGCTTTGTACCATTGAGGATTGTTGTTTATTTGGATCCAATCTGTAATGCTTTCCTTTTTGTTAGATTTGTTGATTCTGGTGGGGAGAGTAATGGTTTGGGAGAAACCATGTAAGTTAATATGGGTGGTTGGGAGGAGACCTGAACAAGTAGTCCAGTCAATGTTGAAATCTCCACGTATGATTGTTTCTTGGGGATGAGATGAGGATAACCATTGGAGTGTTCTTTCTAAGGTGTCGATGTTATTGCCTGGAGGAATATAACTGCATACTATGTTTATAGCTTTGTTTTTATTGAGTTGTACTCTTGTGATTATTATTTCGGTTTTGGAAGTTACTTGGTCAGGGGGGATGTTAATTGTAGTTAATTGTAGAGAGGATTTGTATAGGATGGCTACCCCGCCTCCTTTTCTTGTTGTATGGTCAAGTCTTATTATGTTGTATTGGGGAGGTAATATTTCATTATCATTAACAGAGGGTTTTAGCCAGGTTTCTGTGAGGCAGAAAACCTCAGGTGAGTGCATATCTATGAGAGCATGCAGGTTGTGTAGTTTGTTATTTATGCTTCTGATATTTAGGTGACAGACTAGAAATGATTTTGGGGCATTATGTGAGCTTCTTATGTTGGTGGGAGTTACATCTAGGGGGGTTACTGAGGGTTGGAGAGTTTGGGCCAGGGTTAGGATGGATATCGCCGTCGGCTATAAGATTGCGTAATCTTTGTATGGGTTTGGTGAACTTATGTAAAATTTGGTAATAGTTTTTAGTTTTTAGTCTTTGGGTTTAAGTATGTAGGTTGCAGTGGAAGAAGAGGTTTTGGAGCTGGATCATAGTGGAAGTGGGGTTGTGTAGAGGGAGCATTGTGTGTATGGTAGTGGATTGTTGTACTTGGTGTAGTGTGTTCAAAATTAGGCAGGTTGTAGAGTTCATAGGTAGTGAGGAGATGAAAAATAATGAGTGGGGGTATGAGGTAAAAGAATGGTTGAAGTTTAGGGGAGGAGGAGGGAGCTGGTGGATACATGGTAGAATTGGTAGTAGTTATGTTTTAAGAGCAGCATAAGATGGGTTATAGAGGAGGAGGTAGGGTGTATGAGAGTGGGGAGTAGGTGAGGTTGTTGTATGGGAGTTGGATTAGAATTAAGTGTGTAGTAGGAGTGGCCAAGTTTAGGGGAGTGGTTATTAGGAGTGTTTAGTTAGTTGGGGGAGTGGTTAGGGAAGTATAAATGTAGGAGTACTGGGGGCGTGTGGGAATTGGGGGCAGGGTAGGGGAGCGGAGTGAGCCCGAAGGGCGAACGGAGTGGGAAGAGCCAAAGAAGAAGAGCGAGCAGATAAAACAATCAGTGGAGGGCAGATTGTTTAAGGTGAGTCTTTCGAGGAGATAATACTTTGTACGTATGAGAGTGTGTTTTGTAAGGAGATAGAACTTATAAAGTCGAGAAGTCTGTGGAAGTAGTGGGGTGGGTGTGGGTCTATTAGATAGCAAGCTAGGAAGTTTAGTGGAGTTTGAGAGAATAATAGTAAAGTAATATGGTAGTAAGGGGAAAAAGGGAGCCACCTAGTGGGTAAATATAGTATTGCGAGCAGGGCTATTCAAATGGTTTGCAGGTCTAAAAGGTTAGGCAGGATTGAGACAGAGGTTGATTGGAAGGTAGTAGAGAGTAGTTCTCTGTTGGTTGTGTGGGGTTAGGTTTTGGCTGCTGGCTATCCTGGCTTTGGGCTTTACAGGTTACAGTTAGGGTGAAAGTAGCAGTTATGTCTACAGGTAACAGACAATGTATAACGTACTTTCAGATGTCCTTTAATGGAAAGAATCCCAGAGATTTTTGGTAAAGATCCTCAGCTTGGGGTGGAGGCAGCAGTCTTACACTGGGTGAGAGAGCCAAGACCTAGGACAGGTCAGTCGGTGGAAGTGCTGGGAGAGAAGGGAGAAGACAAAGTGGAGGTATGAGTATTAGGGCTAAACAAACACTTTTAAAACAACAGAGTAAAAAGGAGAAAGGTAAACATAATCACAGTTTTAAGGAAAACATTTGTTTCTCAAAGTAGGTATTCTTATAAGTTGGTACAAGCTTGAGCTAGGTAAAAATGCATATAATAGTAGGTTTGTGCAACAACTTTTCAGTTCTTTTGCTAAGCAATAAATTCACAGGTCAAATAGAGTGAAATCATGCAATACAACGAGTGGTCATACATGCATGTTAAATGTGATGGAAGACATTCAAACAAACATAGCAGGGGAGAGAGGACGAGGGTCCATAAATCTAGTATACAGCCTACAGTAATACTATAAAGTCAGCTTGTATGCTTTCTATACAACTTAGGTATTAATTAAACAGCTGCATTAAATCCTTGTACTAGCACATGCAGCTAGGGCCCTTTTGTAGTGAATGAGGCCTAATGTTCGTGCTATCTGTATACTGGGGCCAGATATACATGTGGGCTGGACAGCAGTTCAGCGTTCTTGTGGAGGGGGGTAGTAGTAGACTAAAGCGCTCCGCTTATGGTACTTTAAATGGGGACCATTGCATGAAGCAAGTCTCTAATGCGGTTTGATCTCATTATGTGTGCTTCGCTACCTATAAGAGAGTTAAAACTCGCATTAATAATAGCGAGATGGCCAAAGACGTCCTTATATGAGTAGGATGTCTAATACTAGGACCGATAATAGATAGTGTTAGGGTTAGGTAGTAGACTAAGCAGTCCAAGATTTCGAGTAAACATGCGTGTTTGGGATGATTATTTACACAGCCTTTGCTGTTTCTCGGTGTGTAATACGCTACACTTACCCAGGCTAAAAGCCATGCACCTGTAGTGTAAAGTAGGTCCGAGTAATTGTAAGAAAAGCGCAGTCCAGGTCTGAACTGTCTGCAAACAGCTAAAGTTAACTTTGAGTATGTGTCTACCTGTTTCAGCCAATATTCATTTTCCCCTGGAGAGCACGCTGCTTTGGCTTGTAAGCAGCCCCCCACACCACTCATTCACTCAGACACACACACACACACACACACACACACACACACACACACACACACACACACACACACACACACACACACACACACACACACACACACACACACACACATCTTCCACTTTCTCTCTTATTCCCTTCTGTTAGCAAATAGTATCCATAACTGATCAATACTGTGTGTTTGCTAATTCAAACTGAGACCACAGTAGCCTACTGATACAAGGTTATCCTGTTTTTCCACCTGAGAAATGGTTAAGAAATGACTTACAGTTTCAGAGCAGTCCTTGGTCAATTGTGATTGTTTCTTAAACACAAACTTGTTTTTGCTTTAGCTCATTAGCAGCAGTACAAAGAACTGCCTGCTCACACCCTTGTTCTCCCCTCCCCCTTCTCTGTTTATTACCTTAAGACAATCCCAAAGTTAATAAATATTACCTGTGGCAGGCACCATTTTTAAAACTACAATCCACTCTGCTACAGGCCCCATGAGGAGCTCAGTGTCTCTCCAGTTAGTGTTTTACAACTGTAAATGCCTATTTATGTTGAATTGTATTAGACATTTTACAAATGTATATGTTTATGTTGAATTGTGTTAGACATCTAATATGATTTATGTTTTATTATTGAAAGTTACTATGGCATGCTAGCATTTGTCTGCACCAAGTTGTTTTTAGTATAATAGTATGGTCTATTTCCATAGCTGCACCTTGTTCACTAATGTTGTTCATGTAATTGTGTTGTGTGTAGACAGCTCATACTGGTGTCTAATTTAATTTCTGTATAATTGTGCTGTTACTGGTGGATAGAATCACATTAGAGAACCACGACAGATTGCTGCTCACTATATTTTTATCTGTGACTGCATAACTGTCTGAGTTTTTTTTCTAACAGATGCTCTTCCAATTGGCTCAGTATCTGCATATACTAGTAGTTGGTTCAAGACATTGTCCTGCAGCTATTTACTCAGTGTGTTTTTTGTAAGTTTTATAATATATATTTACCATCTCAAAAGTGCTTACTCCTCTCTGTACTCTTCTTTTCTAGCCCTAGCACCACTCTTAAGTATTCAACTGCGGTACCACCTTTATTATTCTTGTAAGAAAAGCACAGTCTGGGTCTGAACTGTCTGCAAACAGCTACAGTTAACTGAGTATGTGTCTACCTGTTTGAGCCAATATTCATTTTCCCCTGGAGAACACGCTGCTTTGGCTTGTAAGCAGCTCCCCCCCCACACACAAACACACACACACCTTCCACTTTCTCTCTTATTCCCTTCTGTTAGCAAATAGTATCCATAACTGATCAGTACTGTGTGTTTGTTAATTTAAACTGAGACCACAGTAGCCTACTGATACAATGTTATCCTGTTTTTCCACCTGATAAATGGTTAAGAAATGACTTACAGTTTCAGAGCAGTCCTTGATCAATTGTGATTGTTTCTTAAACACAAACTTGTCTTTGCCTTGGCTCATTAGCAGCAGTACAAAGAACTGCCTGCTCACACCCTTGTTCTCCCCTCCCCCTTCCCTGTTTATTACCTTAAGACAATCCCAAAGTTAATAAATATTACCTGTGGCAGGCACCATTTTTAAAACTACAACCACCCTTGTCACTACCATATGTTCATTTATCGGTTAACTCTGTTAACTGATTGTTTCCAGCCCCTTCATACGAGCAACTAACAGGGTCTCTACCCGCTTCGCTCCCCACCCTGCCCCCTATTTCCTGCCACCCCCAGTGGTCCCACCTTTATTGCACTCACAAACCCCTCCCATCTTTCCAAAAGTCAACCACAGAGCTAACCCAACACTACTTCCTCCATCTTCCCACTACTATCGCACCTCCTCAACTAACATGTACAAGCATATCTTACCTATGCTCACTGCATGCACTCTCCTTGCATATCTTACATCCTACCAAAGCTCCATCATTCCCCCACTCAACCACTACTACTGTACTACTACTCACACCACCACTCATGTCTCACCCTCACTCAGCTCCCCTCCCACCAGCTCAAGAACCATCCCTATGCACCCCCCACATATTCTACCAACTATATTACTCAAACATAAAGCATCCCTATAACTTAACATAGTAACCCTACCACCATACGTATTACCCACAGAGCACAATCATAACGTTTCCCTTATAAACAAACATATTAAAAAACTGAGAAAACTAATAACCTCATGCATATCAAAACTAGCCCCAAGTGGAGACATTCACCTCAACCCTGGCCCTACCATCTCCAACCCCAATCCTCATAATCAGACTAGAAACCACAACTTCTCCCATATTACAGCCAATAGAAAACCAAGTGACTTCTTTCTACTAAGCCTAAATATTAGAAGTATATCCAACAAAGTCCATGAACTCCATGCCACCATAGACTTGTTCTCCTCAGATATAGTCATCCTGACAGAACTTGGCTAAAACCTCACATTATCAGTGAGCAAATACTCCCTACAGGTTACAGTATACTATGAGTAGACCGGCTAAACATGAAAGGAGGTGGTGTAGCTATATTTAAACAGCATCTAAACATCCAGATCTTAAAATCATCAGCTCCACAAATAGGCAATGAAGAAATAATATATACCAACCTCAAAATAAACCAAAAGAAAACTATCAACATAATTGGATGCTACTTCTCACCTGGCCAAAACATCCCTCCACTAGAAAACCTCCTCAGCTGGTCTACCAACCATCTCCCCCAAGAAACTATCATTTTAGGTGATTTCAATATTGACTGGCAATCCTGTTCTGGCAACCATCCAACCCATCATGTAAACCTTCATGGCTTCACCCAGCTAGTCCAGTCGCCAACCAGGATAAATAAAAATTCCAGCAAGTACACTACCCTGGATTGGATACTAGTCAGTAAGGGCCCCTAGTCATATATAACAGGCTGCTTATCAGATAGCCTCAGTGATCACTCCCCAACATTCCTACTCAAACAATACCTATACCAAGCTAAACCTGTCATCTACCATCAAATACGTATAAAACTAAACTTTAACCCACTCACATTCATCTCATCCCTCAAAGAATGTAACTGGCATCCTCTAAAATACCTCAGTCTAGATGACGCAGTTGAATTTTTTAATACTACCTTCCTGAACATCCTTAATTACCATGCCCCCATAAAATTTTCCAGAACCAAATCACAACCCTCCCCATGGCTACAGAAAACCACTAAGTCAGAAATGAAAAACAGGGATAAAACCTGGGAGCACTGGTGCAAAACCAAAACCCCCTCAACTAGACAGAAATTCCTAGAACTACGCAATAGAGTCAAAAAGCTAATAAAACAGGACAAATTCCAATACTACCAGTCTGCCCAAGATTCCTCACAACACAGCCCCAAACAATTCTGGTCCTCCATAAACTCCATCCTCCACCCAGGTAAAGTCAGTACCCCTCCTCCTAACATCCCTCACTCCTCAGAAAATATTGCTTCCTCATTCAACACACTTCACCCAAACCGTACTATCACTAGCTAAACAACACAACCCCCCTCCCCTCCAAACCCACACCTTCAACTAGTAATCTCCCCACTGCCTTCTCTTTTTCTCCTGTACCTACCTCCAACATAAAAAACTCTTAACTAAACTTAAACCCACCAAATTAGCAGCAGACAACCTCCCAAGTGAATACCTACAAATCGCAGCTGATGCTCTGGCCTACCCAGTATCCATCTTGATTAACCGATCTCTGTCAGAAAGTTACATTCCCACACTGTGGAAAGTATCGCATATAATTCCCCTCCACAAAGGCGGACCCTCCACAGAACTAACCAATTACTGCCCCATAGCTATTCTCTCTCCACTCTCCAAAATACTAGAGAGTTGCATACACTCTCAGGTCTCAGACTACCTCCTTACTAACAACCTCCTTTCCAGTACTCAGCATGGTTTTCGACCAAGCCATAGCACCACCACTGCCTTACTCTCCTTTAATAACACTATTCTTCAGCATAAAAACAATGTCTCTCTCTCCACTGCTACTTTCCTAGACCTATCTAAAGCATTTGACATGGTCCCACACAAACAACTTATCTCTGTCCTCAATAACCTATCCTTCTCACAATCAGTCACCAACTGGTTTCAGAGTTACCTGTCTGACCGCCAACAATCCGTTGTATGGCAGAATGACACATCTCCCCAACTACCTGTCTCCATAGGGGTTCCCTAAGGATCCATCCTTGGACCCCTACTCTTCTCTGTTTACACCAATAATCTAGCCTCTGTCACCAAACATGACACACTCATACAATACGCAGATGACTCAACCGTCATCTGCTCAGCCCAGTCCCTACCAAAACTGCAAAAAGTCACACAGGAAGCCTTTTCCTCTGTTGAAACTTGGTTATCCGATGCCCAATTAATACTCAACCCAAACAAAACTAAACTACTCATCTTCCAACCCACCAAACATACTCAAAACAACTCTCACTTTAACATCACAGCAAAAGACAACACCACTATATATCCAACTGAACACACCAAATTGCTAGGAGTGGAAATAGACAATAAACTAAAATTTGACATTCACATATCCATGACCATAAAAAAAAAGTCCACAAAAAACTAGGAGCGTTATACAGAAATAAGCAATTTCTCACCAGAGCAGCAAAGATTTCAGTAGCAAATTCCCACCTCATCTCCACCCTACTTTATGCCTCTCCAATATATACCAACCTAAAGCAATGCGATCTAAACAAGCTAGAGACCTGCTACAACAAAATCGCCAAATTCACCACAGGGGCATCCTACCGTAGTCACCACTCTCTCTCACTTGCTGAACTGGGCTGGCTTGAACTCCCTTACCTCCTTCAGTGGTATCAACTCTCACTCGCCCACAAACTAGTAAATCATCCACTAAATGTCCCATCCCTCCAGAATCTACTCCAACCCTATCGCACCACCAGACCACTAAGATCCAGCAACAAAAATCACTTGCAGATCAGTAAAGCCAATAACTCTGCTCGTGAAGCACTATTCTCTTGCACCATAGCCAAATTATGGAACTCCCTTCCACCCACAATTTACCTCCTTACCATCATGCACCCACTTCAAAACTTTACTAAAAGCGCACCTAAAATCATGCTGGCTATGCCCTTGCAACTCCCACTCTAATATCGCCCACCCCATCCAACCACTACCTTTCTTTCCACTCCACTAACTACCTTGATTATAGCAAGCTCAGATGCTCATAAGCCTAGTACTTATTATACAGCAGGAACTTCTCATTGTAACATTTGATGTTATGTGATCCTATCTCGCCTACATTCAATACTGATGGGCTCGGAGCCGATCCCTCGGCTCCGACTCGGCACGCTATGCTATAGAGCGAGGCCTCTCATTGGCTGAGCTATTTCTTATCCCAGGATGCACCACCACTAATCCCCAGATCTCGTTTGCCGCTTACAAGCTAAGACGTGGTCTCAACTTGGCTGGGCTAAGTACTACTTTATTTAGGCTTTTCCTGTCAGGAATTTGCTTGTTTTGAACCTAAAAGCTGTTTTTACAGCTATTGTTGTGATACGACTGTGTATTGGATATTTTTGTTGAGAAATTTGTGTTTTTTCGTTAAGGGAAAGTTTCCCGTTTTAGTTAGAGGGGCCTTCCCCTTTTGCTATTTGCTATTCTAGCGTGTTATTTGTGGGTCAAGTACCCGTTTAAGTTAGAGGGTCTTGACCCTCCTTTCTGTGTTTCTGTGTAACGGTATTGTCGTTTAAAAAAAAAAAAAAAAAAAACAAAACTTTACATTTTTTGTTAAACTTTAAACTGCTAGTTTTGGTATTATCTATCTTTAGACATGTCCAAAGAGCATAGACCCTCCGGGTTTAAAAAGTGCACGAGGTGTGGTTATAAGATGTCCATAACGGACGACCACTCGTGCATTTATTGTTTAGGCGCCAAGCACCTACAAGAGTCATGTAGCGTGTGTCACACCTTTTCATCAAGGGTCCTCCAGGAGAGGAAAAATAAATTAATCCTTAAAGGGTTAATTAAGCCATCCTTCGAGGAGGCTTTATCTTCTTCTCCCTCTCCTTCAAAAAAGAAAAAAGCGTCGGCTCTGACCAGTTTGTCGGAACCGACTGCCAAAAAACCTAGGCAGACTTCTCCATCGGCTCCACGGACTTCGGAACCGAGGGTGGAACGGTCTGCCTTGATGCCTCCAGTCTCGACCCCTCTGGTTTCGGAGCCGAGGTCTGGGGCATCGAGAGGCGGGTCACCTTCATCGGCTCCACTGATATTGGAGCCGATGAGGGTTGCCGGCTCAGACTCTTCCCCTTCGGCGCCGAAGTCCTCATCGGCACCGAGGGAAATTGCCTTGAGATCTCCCTCGGAACCGATAATTATAGAATCCATTCGGAGCCGGTCCCCTAGTCCTATGGAGCCGATGGAGAAATCGGTTCGGACCCGATCGGTATCGTCCAGATCCTCCAAGATGTCTGATTCGGACATCGACAGGGTGCTCCTAAGACTCTTCCAGTCTCCGGTGTTCCAAAAGTTAGTTTCGGCTCCAGCCCATTTGGCTTCGGAGCCGATGGTCCACCCTGCTACTATGGTTCCTCCTCCAACAGCCTCGGCACCATTGGTGCTGGTGGAACCGGTGGAGGTTTTAGGGTCGGGCCCGACCCTTACTCCAACTCCGGCTCTTGAGTCGGAGTTCGGTACGCGGACTTCTTCCGTCGGCCCCGGGGGGGATACTTCGGGACTGGTGTTTTCGGTCCCAAGTCTTTCTCTCGGTGCGTCGGCTGCGGGAGTGCCGTCTACCGTCGTGGCCACGGAGGTGGGACCCTCCCAGGATTCTGGTGGTCCCGCCTTCAGGGCTATGAGGAGTGCGTTAGCCAAATCATCTTTGGCTACCTCCACGGTCTCCCCAGCTCCTTCCCTGCATACCGAGACTGGGTCTTTGGCAGTCCCCCTGTCCTTAGACAGCGGAGCCCCGGGGCCTGAGGTTACCCCCACTGGGGTTTCCCCCCCTCCTGGAGGTCCTTCTGAAGCTTCTTCGGAAGAATCCCCCACGAAAAGATCGTGCAAGAGGAAGCACGTTGACTCCCCTGATGAGTCTCTTACATCAGACACTGATCTCGATGATGCAGAGGGGTCCCCTAAGTCGTCCTCAGATGATGTCTCCTTTGCAGACATCCTTGAAGCCCTTGGGCGGCTGGCAGTCCAAACCCCCTTCTGCTGATGAGTCGGTGTTCCTTAAGGCCTTCGGGGCTCAGCCCTCCGCCTCCTGGGTGTCTCCGCCCTTCGACGAGCTCTTGGACTTGATCTGTCGAAGGGCGTGGGAACACCCAGACTCTGTGGAACCGGTGCCTGCTCGTCCTAATAAATTCCTCTCAGCACCCCCGGAAAAAGAGTTCCTGACTGAAGGTGTGGCTGTAGATGCTTTGGTGGTGGCATCTGCTACCCAGCAAGATGTAGCAGAGGCTTCGACGTCCGTCCATCCTCCTAATAAGGAGTCTAGGAGCATGGATCAGTACGGTAAGCGCACCCCAAGTTCAGCGGCCTTTACACTAAGGTCCTTGAACTATCTCACGCACTTTACCAGATTTCAGAGGGATCTGATTAAAGAACTTTCCGATACCCTCTTGGGTAACCTGCCTGAGGAGCTGGCCCAGACGGTTGGCTCTCAGCTGGCTTCACTGTCGTCCATTTCAAACTCGTCCATGAGGCTCATTTCTTATGCGGCCGAAGGGGCGAGTAGAGTGGCGGGTACAGGCATTGCTCTACGGAGACAAGCCTGGCTCCGCCTGTGTCATTTTGCGGAGGCCTTTAAGTCTTCCTTTGCCGACGCCCCCTTTGATGGGTCCTCCTTGTTTGGACCCAAGGTAAAGGACACACTGACCCTCTGCGAGCAAGAAGGTAAGACTCTGACTGCCGTAGGAGCACGATTTTCCACTCCCTTTCGGCCTTACCCCAAGGCTAAAAGAGGAGGGAAAATGTGGTTCCGTAGATCTCAGAAGTCTTACCCCTCACAGTAGGACGATCCCCTTCCAGAGGCAGGAGGGGAAGTTCTTCTGGAAGACGCCGTCCCAGAGGCGGCAGAGGCCCTCGCAACACTGGAGACCGCGAGTCCTTTCGTGGCTCTTCAGCCTTTCACAGTCCCTGAGGGATTGCCTGACTGTGCAGCTCCGGAGCCAGTCGGGGTCGTTTCAAGCACCTAAAAGCCTGGGAAGGTATCACTCAGGACCGATGGGTGCTTCAATTGCCGGAGGTTACACCATCCCTTTCTCGCCTCCACCTCAATCCAAAATCCCGGACCCGCCACCCAGTCAACGAGAAACTGCAGCCACAGAAGTTTCAAAGCTGCTGCAAAAAGGAGTCATCCAACCGGTCCCCGCAGACCAGATCGGATTAGGAACTTACTCAAGATTCTTTTTGGTGCCAAAAAAGACCGGGGACTTGAGACCCATTTTGGATCTCAGTATTCTAAACCGTTCAGTCAAAAAGTCCAAGTTCCGAATGGTCACCCTACAAACCATTCTCCCATTGCTGGAGAAAGGTGTTTGGATGTGCTCCATAGATCTCAAGGACGCTTATTACCATATCATGGTACATCAAGCGTCCAGGAGACATCTGCGCTTCAGCCTAGCAGGCAATCATTTTCAGTTCCGCGCACTGCCCTTTGGTCTCACCACAGCCCCCAGGGTGTTCACCAAATGTTTGGCGGTCGTGACTGCTCACCTGAGAAGTCTAGGATTCCAGGTGTTTCCGTATCTGGACGATTGGCTCCTAACTGCCACCTCCAAGCATCTACTATTGCGGAGCCTACAAGCCACTATATCACTGGGCAATTCCCTTGGAATCACCTTCAATTGGCCAAAGTCTGTGTTGCTGCCATCTCAACGCATAAGATTCATAGGGGTAGAGATAGACTCAAACCGAATGCGGGTCTGTCTACCTACAGACAGGATACAAATCATACAGGCTCAAGTTTGGGCTTTACTTCCCAGATCCAAAGCCCCAGCCAGAATGGTCCTGCAGCTATTGGGATCCATGTCCGCCACAGTTCTTCTAGTTCCCCTGGCAAGGTTGCACATGAGAATTCTCCAGTGCCTTCTTTCAGCTCAGTGGTCCTTTCAGGAACTCCCTCTCAGTCACCTCATATGGATCACGGAAACCTGCAAACGGGACCTTCGCTGGTGCCCTCCAATCTGGATCAGGGACGACCCTTTGTTCCACCTCCTCCTGTGGCCACTTTGACCACAGACGCCTCCCAGATGGGGTGGGGGGGGCATTCCCTGGGCAGGTCAGTCCAAGGCAAATGGCATTCGGAAGAGACCCTACTTCATATCAACATCCTAGAAATGAGGGCGGTGCTTCTGTCCCTTCAAGCCCTTCACGATTACCTCCCTCAGGGCGTAATTGCCGTTCACTCTCGACAACATGTCTGTGGTCTGGTACCTGAACAAACAGGGAGGGACCAAATCCTATCCCCTTTGCAGAGAGGCCATGAGAGTTTGGGAATGGGCAGTGTCGACCAAACGCTTTCTAGTGGCGACTCATATCCCGGGCAAGTCCAGTGTGATAGCCGACAGACTGAGCAGAACTATCCTCTCTCCACACGAATGGTCTCTGAACATTACAGTTGCAAATCAGATCTTCAGCAAATGGGGAGTTCCGTGTTGCGACCTCTTCGCGACTCCGCTGAATGCGAAGTGCAAAAAGTTTTCTCCCTCACCCCGGCTCCGGGGAAGAGCCCTATAGACGCACTAGCCCATCCGTGGCCCACCGGCTTGCTTTATGCCTTCCCTCCAGTTCCTCTCCTTCCCAGGGTGATTCAAAAGGCATCTCTCTTGGGGAGCAAAATAATCTTAGTTGCTCCTTACTGGCCTCGTCAAGTATGGTTCCCCTATCTTCAGAAATATGCTCTGGAAGGTCCATGGTTCCTGGATCAGATCCCAGACCTATTGGTGCATCAGTCGGGACTATTCCACCAGTCCCTACACACCTTAAAATTGACGGCTTGGCTCCTCCTCTTCCAACTATAGTCAGGAGTCATAAATTGGATCCAGAAGTTGTACACATTTTATCTTCGGCCCACAAGTCTGCTACAAAGAAATTGTATTCTAGCAAATGGAAAAGATTTGCTATTTGGGCTCAACTCCGGGGCCTGGATCCCATTACTATTTCTGTTTCAGAAGTACTGAAATTTCTAACTTCTCTGTTCAATCAAGGCTCTTTAGTCTCTACCATCAAGGTTCAATTGGCAGCTATTTCCAATTTTCACGAATCTATAAACCCACCTTTAATGAGCAACAGATTGTGTAAGACCTTCTTGAAAGATGCTGCGCTTTTAAGACCTCCGATTTCTCATCCTGCTCCTCCATGGGATCTCGATGTGGTGTTACGCGCCTTAACTTCCTTCCCCTTCGAACCGGCAGCGACATGTGATTTAAAATTTCTATCGTGGAAGACTGCCTTTCTGGTGGCAATTACTTCTGCCAGAAGGGTTTCAGAGCTTCAAGCTTTGTCTGTAAAACCTCCGTACTTGGTTTTTCACAAAGACAGGGTATCTCTCAGGCCAAATCCATCCTTTGTCCCTAAAGTTTGTTCCAGTTTCTGCCTTCAACAATCATTAGAACTTCCAGTCTTCTTTCCGAAGTATTCTAACAAAGCGGAATTCATATTCCACACATTAGATGTCCACAGGCAGTTGCGTTTTTATTTAGATAGGACCAAACAAACAAGGAAAACAGATCAGTTGTTTGTATCCTTTGCGGATAATAAATTGGGCAAAGCCGTCACAAAGGTCACTATTGCCAAATGGATCAGGGACTGTATTACTCAAGCTTATTCTTATTCTAATAAAGAGCTTACCACCTCTGTCAAAGCTCATTCTACAAGGGCTATAGCTACTTCGGTAGCATTTCATTCTAAGCTTGCCATTAGTGACATTTGTGCTGCGGCTACATGGTCTTCCCCGCACACTTTCATTTCCCACTACAAATTAGATGTGGCATCTAGAAGACGAGCTTCATTTGGTTCCACAGTGCTCAGGAGTGTTTTCCAATGAGCCACCCAGGATTTAGGTGCTAGGGACGCTGTCCCATCAGTATTGAATGTAGGCGAGATAGGATCACATAACATCTTTTAGTTATGTACTTACCATAACTTTAGATGTTTGGGATCCATCTCCACATTCAATAACCCACCCTCCTTCCCCCTTCCTTGGAGATCAGAGGATATCAGAAGGTCCGAATCCTGTTGTTTCATCTTGAAACATCTAACAATGTTATATAAACAAGTTGTGCATGTGTGCATGAATGCGGACAAACAAGATCTAGGGGATTAGTGGTTGTGCATCCTGGGATAAGAAATAGCTAAGCCAATGAGAGGCCTCGCTCTATAGCATAGCGTGCCGAGTCGGAGCCGAGGGATCGGCTCCGAGCCCATCAGTATTGAATGTAGGCGAGATGGATCCCAAACATCTAAAGTTATGGTAAGTACATAACTAAAAGTTAATGTCTGTTATGTACTCCACAGATAAAGATTCTAGTTGTCTACTGATGTACTATGTTCTTCATCTGTAAATATGTTGTAAGTAATTGCTATGTTAAATTGTTAATCGCTATGTAATCCAATGTTACTACTGTCTGTTTATTTTAACTGTGGAGCTTTTCTCCCTGGGCCTCCGCTGAAAATGGACCTACGTCCAGTTGGACACTCCCGGTCAACAAATGTAAATAAATAAATAAATAAATAGTGGCTTTTAATCAGAAATTTATCGGAAGGACACTTTTTCGAATGGATATTTGGAATATTCTAGCAATCGACCCAAACATATGTTAAAAATATATTTATAGGACAATGTATACGGGCGGTGAGACTATCTTCAAAATTTGAGGTTATGGAAAAGGAAATTGATTTTATTACTACTATGTTAGCTAACAGAGGCTATCCTGGATGGTTACTATATGACGTTTCTAAATACGTTAAAAATGAATGGGGTCAAAAGTATCGTCCCATATTGGGTATTGAAATGAGCAATATTAAAGAAATGGATGGCCGTAGTGATAGTATTTCCTTTAACAGAGTGTGCACCTTGATGTATTCACCATATGTTAATGAAATTAAAAACATTATCATAAGACATTAGAATACATTAATAGTAGAAGGTGAAGTTAAAGAACTAGTGGGTGTGAGACCTAAGTTTGTGCACAAGATGGGTAAAAACATCAAACAATTCTTGCAAGAAGGCACATTAGATACAAAAAGTAGTAATATAAATGTAGCTACTAGGAGATGTGGAGCATGTAATCAGTGTTCAGCTATAAATTAAAATGAAGGGTGTAGATTGGATGATATAAATAAAACTTATGTAAAATTCAAGACGGGTAATTGTAATACTAGGAATATTATTTATTTGGCCAAATGTATATCATGCTCAGCCTTTTATATAGGCAAGACGGAAAGACAATTCCGGAAACGCATATATAATCATTTATATAAAATAAAGGTTAAAGATACAAAGAATGCACTTTATAGATACATTAATAAAGAGATTGAGAAACATAGTTTTAAATTTGCAATAATAGATCAGGTCAATACTACTACCCATGGAGGTAATTTTAAAGCCATGTTAAGTAAAAGGGAGAGTATTTGGCAGATACGGACAGACGCATCTAGGGAACCTGGTATTAATGATTATATATCCATTATACCCTTCTTGATCTTGTAACAAAGAATTATAGTATACATATATAAGACTATATATTAGTGAAACGCTGTGCACATGAGTTATTATCTGTAGCATCAAATGGTGCAAATATATTTTATGTATTTTTAACCAATTTCTTTTAAGCTAGTATAGTAATTAGGCTGTATTTCATTATGTATGCAAAATGTGATTTTATGATAATTTTAGAATTTAATAATTTAGTAGTATAGTATTATGTTTTGTAATAGATTGAGTTATGTTATAGCAAGTATGTTTTCAAACATTTGAAATGATTGTAGTATCATTCTATGGGAATTAGAATAGAACAAAAGGCAGTAGCTCTTTAAATTTTAGGAAGAAAAAAAGTGGCGCCAAAAAGTTTTTAAAAGGATGAATTGCAACTGTGTTTATTGTTCTGAAGAAGTCTGCGTTTAGCAGATGAAAGCGCTTAACATATTTGTTACTATCTAGTAGTTTTGGATGTTTGTATAATAAAAGTTTTGCCTTGTTCGAGCCGTGGTCATCTCACTACTTTTTATAAACATAGCTGACGGTGGGTTGCCGTCCGTTATTTGAAATTCAGGTGTTGTGTGCGGATTGATGTATGAATCTGATTAACTCTACAATCTTTGAGACAAATCTTAATATATAAAAAGAAATGGATTAAAAGTTAATTGTTCTCGATCACATGTTTAATTGAGCTAAATAAGCAGGGATTTAAAAGAGTGCATTTTTAATTATGTTTTTGAATCTGAAGAAGTTTAGCCAAGGTGCTAAATGAAAAGCGCTTCATTTAATTGGTTTTCTATTTTCTATTTTTTTATTGTTTTATTACATGAAAGTGGAGTACTGGTCAACCCTGAAGACTTCTGTATTCTAGAGTTTGTGTATTCATTTTCAGTACAGTGGTTGCGGTTATGGCTTTGGAAAGTCTCTTGGGTTCTTTGACAAGTTTACCTTCCCCTAACACAATGGAAAAAGAAGGTGACCTTACAACTTTAATCAACTTGATGAACCAACGACTAGACGAGTTATCTAATCATAAGGATAGCTTGTCATAGTGCATTACTCAGTCTTTAACAAGAGTCTTCCCTAATGTGCATTTGACACAAGGTAGTGACAACCGACAAGCTGGCTGATTGAATAACTGTGCGGCGATCCGGAACCAGATGGACATTTCTGCTAATCTTGTAAACAGTAACTTAACTGACAGTAATTCATCTAATGGAAGGCATTTACAACATGCGCTCCCTGTCCATGAGAGTATTGGTGTTCCAGATCTAGCGACTTGGCTTAATGGCCAACCAGATTTACTGGGACCAAACAGTAACCCAGCACAGGAGCAACTGCCAAGGGACAGGGCAAGTATAGTCACCAGTTTAAAAAAAATCATTCACAGACTGTTCAAAATTAAAAAAACTACAGCTGGAAGTGTCATATTTCCAGGAGTGCCTAAAGGAGGCAATTGTCTCTAAGGGCTTATGATTTTGGCAATACCCAACTGTGTTTAGTAGCTGGATCTTAGTTCCATCAAACACAGACTTGAATTATTGCAGGTAATGTCTAAACATTACCGGTTATTCATTTCAGAATTGGAGGAAGAAGTGGCCCAAATAGACATTGAGCAAGACATTGAATGTGAAGTTGTTCAATCTCGCCGTTCATTCATCACTGATGGGTTCGGCACCGATCCTCAGCTCCGACACGGCCGACTAGCAAGCTCAAAGTTCTCCAGCAGCTCCCCACCCCTTATCCCATAATGCACTGCCGGAATTACCTCAGATCTAGTTTGCCGCGGCACTGATCTCTTGATTTCCAGCTTGGCTCGAGATTTTTTGGGGAGTTTTTCAACTTTCAGCAAGCTATTGTTTTATTTTTATATATCCTTGTTCTATTCTTAGTAGCAGATATACTAGCTAGTAGACAGTAGTCTTTCTGTGTTTATACCCCTTCCCTCAGTATTATCTATCTTGCCTTTGGCCTTTTGACCTTAGGATTAGTGATTAGTCAGTGATCCCTTTTGGGACTATTGTTTTGGATCTCTTATTATTGTTTGTAATTATTTAGTTGTCAGTGCCACAGTTGGGCTGTGTGTGTGTTTGTGTGAGTTACTTAGTTCAAAACAGCTCATAGTTAAACAGTGTGCTTGAGTTGTGTAATGTCTGAGGAAATAGACAAACATCCAAAGTCTGGGTTTAAAAAATGCCCAGACTGCGGACAGAAAATGTCTCTCACAGATGCCCATGTGCAGTGTGTTTACTGCTTGGGTGAGGTACATCTGCAAGAGTCTTGCAGCATGTGCCATTCCTTTTCCACAAGAGTGTTAGCTGAAAGGAAGAGGAAATTGATTGAGAGGGGTATCATTAAACACCCCTTTTCTGAGACCTTGTCTTTCCGGGATGGAGCCAGTAAATCGTCTAAATCTTCTAAGTCTTCCACTGATTCTAGATCCAAAAAAGGAAAGAGGTCAGAGAGTGTGGTGACTTCGTCTCCACTGCCTTCGGAGCTGAAAGTCTGTTCTTTTCAGAACCGGGCCACGGCTTTGGAACCGGTTGCTGAAAAACCTCCGTCCAGATTGCTCCAGTCGGCTCCATCTGTCCACTCTTCCAGGTCCTCTGTCAGCCTATCTGACCTGGATATGGACCGGCTGGTTCAGAAACTCTTAAAGGCACCAGGCCTAGTGTCGGCTCAGACACAACCGTCAGAGACAAAGACCACTACCTTTGAATTGTCTGCTCCTCCTCTGAGCCATACCGGACCTTCGGAGCTGAAGGAGGCCAACCTGATGATTGTGGATCCCTTGGAGCCGACTCCTGCTTCACTGTCATCGGCTCCATCTGCTCGGACGTTCTTGGTGCCGAGCAGGGACTCTAGGAGCTGACACTCTCTGGTCGGGTCTGGGGAGGATAGCCGCACCGACTTGTCGGTGCTGACTCTTCCTCTCGGGGCCTCGGCTCAGGTGAGCTCGACTCCTACCTCGGCTCGGAGCCCACGGCCTCGGTGCGGGAGGAGATCCTGGCTCCATCAGAGCCATCGACTCGTTCTCTTTGGAGCTGAGGTGCATTCAATGCCATGAGGCGAGTGTTGTCTACCAAGACTTGCTCATCTCAAGGTCTGGCCTCTTCTTCCCCTAAAGTGACTGGGTCTGTTTCTGTTTCCTCCGGTCATCCCAAGCGTAGAGACCGAGAACCTCAGGTAGCCCCACAGGGCGCTCCCTGCTCTTCTGAGACCTCTCCAGAAGTTCCCCCTGAAGAGGTTCCCAGGAAAAGATTATGCAAGAGGGAGGCATTTGGACTCCTCCCAGGAGTCTATCACATCGGACACCGAACTGGATGAATCAGAAGGGTCCCCCAGATCCCCCTCTAAGGACATCTCCTTTGCGGAGATTCTTGAAATCCTTAGGCAGAGGGGTGATTGATAGTCCAAGAGCCCTACTGAGGATGATTCGGTTCTCCTGAAGGCATTTGGGTCTCAACCTGCCACCTCTTGGGTATCTCCACCCTATGATGAGCTTATGGATCTGGTCTCTCCTAGGGCGTGGGAGTCTCTAGAATCTATGGAACCTGTTCCTAGGAGGCTGAATAAGTTTATTTCAGCCCCTGTGGATAAGTACTTTTTGACCATGGGAGTCCCTGCTGATGCCATGGTGGTGGCGGCAGCCACCAAAATAGAAATGTCTGAGACTTCATCATCTATCCATCCTCCTAACAGAGAATCTAGGATCATGGATAGATACAGGAAACGCATGTTCAGTTCAGCGACTTTCTCACTCACATCACTGAACTACTTGACACATTTTAACAGACTGCAGAGAGATCTCCTTAAGGAGCTGGAAGATACTTTTCAGGGTGCTGTAGCTTCGAGTGTACCCGATAGATTGCCACTCAGCTCTCGACCCTCAATTCGATAGTCAACTCGTCCATGTGTCTCGTATCATACGCAGCTGATGGTTCAAGTAGAGCCGCAGGTACAGGAATCGCTCTCTGTAGGCATGCCTGGATGCGACTCTGTTCTTTCGCGGAACTCATCAAGTCTTCTTTTACTAATACCCCATTTGACAGCTTATCTTTGTTTGGGCCAAAGGTGAAGGAGACTTTGACCAAGTGTGAGCAAGAAGGAAAGACTCTTGTCTGCCATTGGAGTCTGTTTTTCCACCCCCACTGAACCCTTTCCCAAAGGTCAGAGGGGAGGAAAGATGTGGTTCAGGAAAGCCCAAGGAGCCTTTCAAGACACATGTGGAGAGCCCCCCTCCAGAGGCAGAGGAGGGGATTTCAATGGAAGATGCCGCCCTCGCAGCAGAGGGGGTCCGCAACACCAGGGTGACAGAGATCACTTCTCTGGTCAATCCTATCAGCGCTCCTGAAGGGAGGCCCGACTGTCCTACTCTGGAGGCAGTCAGAGGTTGCTTATCATTGTACCCCAAAGCCTGGCTAAATATAACAAATGGCAGTTTGGTACAAAGTATCATTTCCAGAGGGTATTTCATACCGTTTTCCACCCAGCCTCTTCCCATCAAAAAAATCCCGGACATTCCACCCAGTCACATGGGACAAGCAGCAATAGAGGTACACCATTTGTTAGAAAAAAGTCATCCAGCCAGTCCCAGCAGACCAGACAGGATTCGGAACTTATTCAAGGTTCTTTTTGGTTCCAAAGAAAACAGGGGACTGGAGACCCATTTTGGATCTCAGTAGACTCGACCAATTTGTGAGAAAAGAGAAGTTCCGAATGGTCACGCTACAGTCCATACTCCCATTCTTGGGGAAGTACAATTGGATGTGCTCGATCGATCTCAAGGATGCGTACTACAACATAAAGATGGCCAGACCATCCAGAGATCACCTGCTTTTCCGGCTGGGAGCCAGTCATTATCAATTCCGAGCTCTGCGCTTGGGTCTCACTACAGCCCCCAGAGTGTTCACCAAGTGCATGGCAGTAGACACGGCTCACCTGAGGCATCTAGGATTCCAGGTGTTTCTGTATCTAGACGATTGGCTCATTACCTCCACCACCAGGCATCAACTTCTTCAAGCGAGAGAGGCTACTCTGACACTCTGCGATCAGCTAGACATTACAGTCAACATCGAAAATTCTGCCTTGTTGCCATCTCAGCTTATCTTTTTTATAGGGACAGAACTAGACATGTCAACCACCACTCTCCGCCTTCCACCAGAAAGAATCTCTATTCTTGGACAACACATCATGTCCCTAATATCAAAGAACAGAGCACCAGCAGCAGAGGTATTGAAAGTTCTAGGATTGATGGTGGCAGCTATTCTAGCAATCCCGTTAGCAAGGCTGCATATGAAAATCCTTCAATGGCTTCTATTCTCACAATGGTCTTGCCAAGAACTTCCAGTGAGTCACATCATCCTGATAACATATTCCTGCAAGAAGGATCTTCAGTGGTGGTTGACGTCTCTTTGTCACAATAGGATGTCCTTTCATGCTTCCTCCTCCAGTTGCCACTGTGACCACAGATGCTTCCTTGATAGGGTGGAGGGGGGGGCTTTTTCAGGGAAAGACTGCCCAAGGCACATGGACAGATCAAGAATCACATCTGCATATCAATGTCCTGGAGATGAGAGCAGTACTTCTAGCGTTGCAATACTTTCAGGACTCTCTTCCTCAAGGGATAATTGCAGTACAGACAGACAACATGTCAGTGGTCTGGCATCTGAACAAACAAGGCGGGACCGAGTCTTATCCCCTTTGCTGAGAAGCCCTCAGAGTAAGGCAGAGGGCACTGTCATCCCAGCGCTTTCTGTTGGCAACGCACATCCCGGGCAAATCCAACGACATAGCGGACAGACTGAGCAGAGCAATCTTATTGCCCCACAAATGGTCCCTCAAACAAGAGATTGTGGACAGGATCTTCCGCAAATGGGGCCAGCCTTCCTGCGACCTGTTTGCCAGTCATATCAAAAACAAATGCAGAAGCTATTTTGCCCTGATTCCCATGCCAGGTCACTCCCCGAGGTATGCTCTTGCCCACGATTGACCCCGGGTCTCCTCTGTGCATTTCCACCAATTCCCCTGATATCCAATTCTTACAGAAAGCAAAGTCGCTGGGATGGACAATCATCCTTATAGCCCCTCAGCCTCGGCAGATTTGGTTCACGTTTCTTTACCATCATATTCTGGAAGATCCATGGATCCTGGACCCAGTTCCGGACTTGTTGACATATCCATCAGGGGATCTTCATCCATCATTGCAGACACTGAAGCTAACCGCTTGGCTGCTCCAATTCCCCGCATAGCCAGGCTCTATAATCTTTCCCATGACACTAGTCAGATTTTGTTGGCTTCCCATAAACCTTCCACCAGAAAACTGGTTCGTAAGTGAAAGAGATTTTCCATTTGGGCTTCTTCCCACAACATTGACCCTTATCAATTGGTGGTTGGTGTAATGGTTAAGGTTCTTACCTTAAAAACACAAGGTGCAGGGTTTGATTCTCACATGGGGTAATTGGCTAGGCTTAAAATGGTCCCCAAGGACAGTTAACCTAGTACTAATCTATGAATCTAAATACAATTCTTGACAGAAATCTTCAACAAAGGAGCAGAGGCAACTACGGTGCAAGTACAATTAGCTGCTATATCTAATTTCCATCTAGGAATTGATGGTTTGAATATTATGGCTCACCAATTGTCTAAGGCTTTTCTAAAAGGTTCCTTTCACATAAGGCCTCCAGTGAAGACACCGTATTCCCCCTGGAATTTGAATTTTATGTTCTCTCGTATCATTCTTCCTCCTTTTGAGCCTGCATCATCTTGTGAACTAAAATTCTTGTCATGGAAAACTGTCGTCTTAGTAGCCGTCACTTCAGCCCGTAGAGTGTCAGAGCTTCAAGCCCTTTCCATCAAGCCCCCTTACATGGTCTTCCATACTGACAGAGTATCTCTCAGGACAAATCCATCCTTTCTGCCCAAAGTATGTTCTGAGGTTAACATTAATCAAGTCACTGAGTTGCCCGTTTTCTTCCCTAATCATATCAACAACTTGTAATATATGATCTGAAGTAGGCAGACTTCATTTGTCTGCAACCTGTGGGTATCGGATCCAACCTCGGATCCGAGCCGGCATTTCAAAAGCTTAGGCTCCGAGCTCCTAGCTCCTCCCTCTACCCATAACCCCTTGCCAATCCCTGACTGACCTCAGATTTCGTTTGCCGCTTTCAAGTTGCGACGGATTTCTTGAGCTCCTAGTGCAGATAAGTTTTCTGACAGGAAAATTTTGAAAAACTTAAACTTTTTTAATTTAATTAGCTAGAAGTGTTTGTGTTAGGCTTTCCTCTCTCTATTTTTTAAATTTTTTCTCGGGTTTTGCGTAGTTTGTGTGTGTGTGTGTGTTTTTAGGCCTGTTAGGGCTTAACATGTCTGAAGCCCATAAGGCAGTATTCTCTAAATGTACCGAGTGTGGCCATAAGCTGTCCCCAGCGGATGGCCACACTCGGTCAAGAATGCTTGGGGTTGAACACCTGTCATCTGGTTGTACCATTTGTGCAGGGTTCAATCCCGAGCTTTGAGGCGGAGGTCGAAGCTGGTTCTGGCGGGACTTCTCCTCCAGATACCGCTGCTTCTGCCCTTCTACACAGCAAACAGTTGCTGTGGGCTCTCCTCCACCGGCTGGGACTCAACCTCCCTCTAAGATGCCGGAGGAGAGAGAGTCTTCTAGGGCGCGAGAAAAGAAGGAGAGGCACAGGGAGAGGCACCACAAACGGAGAGCTGAAACTTCTAGTTCGGCTCCTCCATCCAAGCGGGCCTCTCCTGTGCCTTCTAGCTTCCTCCTCCTCGGCTCCACTCCCTCGGTTCTCTCCTGGGCCCGAGGAGGAGGAGGCTAGCCCTTCAGCGAGGTCCCCAAGGCGGCTCTCTAGATCCGCTTCGGTGGCCTCGACTAGATCCACCTTCTCCATGAGTGAAGCAGACATGGACCGGATGATGAGGAAATTCATCCAGGCCCAAATGCAAATGGGAGTGCTCCTAGCCCCCATCCGGGAGGGGCTTGACCCCTTTTCGCCTTTGGCTCCTTCTCCGACCCACACCATGGGTTCGGAGCTGTCGGCGCCGGGCAGAGTTGGATCCGGGGGTGGGTCGGATCCGATAGGTCGGCGCACCTCGGATCCGTCCCATCCCTTGAGTGCTTCGGGTACTTCGGACACCTCTCGGAGCCGAGGACTGAGCCTCGGATCCGAGGGAGCTGGTGTGTCTTCGGCTCTGTCTAGGTCGGAGCACACCGGTCTCTCGGATCCGACGGTCTCGGCTCCGGCTCCGATCCGTGTGTCGGATCCGAGTGGGGGTCGGCTCTCGGGGTTTAGAGAAGCTGGCTCCCCCTCGGCCTTCGACGTAGTGGAAAGGGCACTGTTGAGGACTTCCGGACCCCCGGTCCCTGCCACGGCTCCATCCCTCGCAACCTTGCAGTTGGGCCAGGTCCCCACCAGCTGGTCCCAGGGACAGCCCGCCTCGTTGTCCCAAGTAGTTCCCTTGGAACATCCAGCTGCGGAAGAGTACTCCTCGGACAGCCCCCCGAAGAAGTACCTCGGAAGCGTAAGTGCAAAAGGAGGCACATGGACTCCCCCGAGTCCGTTACCGAAGACACAGACCTGGATGAAGGGGAAGGCTCCCCAAGGTCACCCCCTGAGGACGTCTCATTTGGAGACATTATGGAAATGTTGAGGATCGGGGGGGGTGGTCTGCCCCCAAGGCCTCCTCAGACGAGTCTGTGTTCTTGGAGGCATTCGAGGCGGGCCCATCTACCTCTTGGGTGTCCCCTCCTGCCAATCCTCTGGTGGACCTTATATCCATCAGAGCGTAGAAGGATCCGGACACCGTTGAGCCTGTACCCAAGCGTCCTGACCGTATCCTTTCCTCCCGGACCGCACTCACTGGAGCAAAGGCCCCCCAGTAGATGCCATGATGATGGCTGCAGCCACTAAGAGGGAATTGGCCCAGGAGAGTCCCTCTATGCATCCTCCGGGCAAGGAGTCCCGCTCGATGGATCGCATTGGGAAGCGAGTTTTCAGTTCAGCAACCTTCTCTTTGAGAGCGCTGAACTACATGGCACACGTCATCAGGATGCAGCGGGATCTGATTAAAGAATACGCTGCATCTCCCCCAGAGTCCATGTCGGGTGAGGATAAGCAGGTATACTCCACCCGAATGGCCACTCTTAGAGCAGTTTCTAACACATCTATGCGGCTGCTTTCTCACGCTACCGAGGGAGCCGCTAGAGCCAGCGGAGCAGGCCTAGTCATGAGGCGGCAGGCCTGGCTCCGCCACTGTGATTTCGCAGAGCCCTTCAAGGCGACTTTCGCGAATGCCCCCTTCGATGGTTCTGCCTTGTTTGGCAAAACTGTAAAACATTAGTCCAGAGTGAGAAGGACGGGAAGACGCTGTCTGCCGTCGGAGTCCGCTTCTCAGCTCCCCAGAGGTCTTTCTCGAAGAACCAAAAGGGACAGAAGAAGATGTGGTTCCGGAAGTCGCAGCAGTCCCAACCTGCTCCGGATAACCAGTCCTTCCGTGGCAGAGGAGGACGGGGAGGTCGCCGTCCTAGAGGCAGGGGGGCTCCTAGCAACTTTGGGTCCAGAAAACCTTTCTCTGATAGACCCACGCAGCAGCCCTGAAGGGTTGCCTGGCTGTCCGTCTCTGGAGGCAGTCGGGGGGCATTTTTCGAGGCACCTAACTTCTTGGGAGTCCATCACAACAGACCGTTGGGTGCTTCGCGTGATATCCAGAGGTTATACAATTCCCCTATACAAAGTTCCCAGATCTCGCAGCCTCCCAGATGTTCCACCTGACCAAAGGGAGGCAGCAGCTATCGAAATCGGACAGCTGCTAGAAAAAAGAGCTATCCAGTCGTCCCCAAGATCAAACCGGGTCAAGGTTTTACTCCAGGTTCTTTTTAGTGCCAAAGAAAACGGGGGACTTAAGACCGATCTTAGACCTTTCCCTGCTGAACCTGTCCGTAACCAAGCAAAAGTTCCGGATGGTCACCCTTCAATCTATACTCCCCCTCTTGAGGGAGAACGACTGGATGTGCTCCATCGACCTCAAGGATGCGTACTACCACATTCGCATGGACAGACGGTCCAGGAGGTTTCTTCACTTCCGGCTGGGAGCCAGTCATTATCAGTTCAGGGTCCTTCCCTTTGGTCTCACCTCAGCCCCCAGGGTGTTCACCAAGGTTCTAGCTGTTGTAGCGGCCCACCTGAGGCTCCAGGGATTACAGGTCTTTCCGTACCTGGACGACTGGCTCCTAACGGCATCATCAAGGCATCTTCTGTGCTCAGCCAGGGACTACTTCCTTCAGATAGCCCCAAGGCTGGGCATCACTGTCAACTGGGAGAAATCTTTACTGCACCCCACACAAGTTATAGATTTCATAGGAGGAAGACTAAACACCAGGTCAATGCGAGCCTTCCTCACCCCAGACAGAATTTCCAACCTGAAGTGTCATGTCGCAGCGGTCCTGCAACCATTTCCGACAGCAGCTTCGGTCCTGAGGGCCCTAGGTTCGATGGCGGCAGCTATCCGGCTTCTTATTCATGCGTGCCTACGCATGAGGGTTCTTCAATGGACCCTTCAAGTTCAGTGGTCCCCTCTCTGTTCTTCTCTCAACACTCCGATAGCGGTCAGCAAAGCATGCAAGGATTCCCTTCTTTGGTGGCTTCGATCTCCAGAGCCTCTGACAGGGAGACCTTTTTGTGCAGCATTTCCCCGAGCCACAGTGACCACGGACGCTTCTTGCCTCGGGTGGGGGGGCATTCTGCGGGGAAGATTGTCCAAGGCACGTGGAACTCCACAGAGACTTTGTTGCATATAAACGTCCTGGAAATGAGGGCGGTGCTCCTAGCGTTGCAAGCACTTCACCACGTTCTTCCTTCAGGGACTATTGCGATTCAGACAGACAACATGTCGGTAGTCTGGTACATCAACAAACAGGGAGGAACCAGGTCCTATCCCCTTTGTCGAGAGGCCATGAGAGTCTGGGAATGGGCAATTTCCACCAAACGCTTTCTTGTAGCAATGCACATTCCGGGAAAATCCAACATCCTTGCGGACAAGCTCAGTCGCACCATTCTTTCCCCTCACGAGTGGTCTCTCAATCCTCAGGTAGTGAAGAAGATTTTTGCCGTTTGGGGCAACCCTGTTGCGATCTTTTGCCTCTCACTCAAACGCCAAATGCGACAATTTCTTCGCTCTGCTTCCCCCACCAGGAATTCCCGAGAGATGCGCTGGTGCATGCTTGGCCTCCCGGTCTCCTTTATGCCTACCCTCCACTACCTCTAATGCAGAGGCTTCTGCAGAAAGCCAACAGTTTGGGGAGCAGAATGATTCTCATTGCCCCGTTCTGGCCTCGTCAACCCTGGTTCCCCTTTGTATGGTCTCACAAAGTGAATCCACCCTGGATTCTGGATCCGATTCCGGATCTCATCTCCCATCCTCTGGGAATTTCGGTCCCCAATCTACGCACCTTGAAATTGACAGCTTGGCTGCTCCAGTTCCATCCTTGATTAGGACTCCCGGTATCTCATCACCGGTCAAGGCCATTCTAGTGGCAGCTCATAAACCTTCCACTAGGCAGGTTTATCGGAGTAAATGGAAGAGATTCTCTATTTGGGCGGTCCAGAAAAGTTTGGATCCTTTTTCAGCACCTATGTCGGCAGTGCTGGATTTTTAACAGACCTCTTTCATCAAGGGGCAAGTTCTTCCACGATTAAGGTACAATTGGCAGCCATCTCTCATTATCACATTGGTCATGAGACAGCTCCCCTCATGACGGTAAATTGTGCAAAACCTTTCTTAAAGGGATTTTTTGTTGAGGCCTCCAGTCAAAGACATTGTACCACCTTGGGACCTATCTTTAGTTCTGCAAGCCCTTACTGCTCCTCCCTTCGAGCCTGCAGCGTCTACAGACCTGAAGTACCTTTCCTGGAAGACTGCCTTCTTAGTAGCTATCACTTCAGCCAGAAGAGTGTCTGAACTTCAGGCTCTATGCGTCAAGCCTTACCTTTCCTTCTTTCCAGATAGGGTGTGCCTCAGGACCAATCCATCTTTTCTTCCAAAGGTCTCTTCAGAATCTAATATCAACCAATCAATCAACTTACCTGTGTTTTTTCCCAAGTACTCAAACAAAGGAGAATACAAACTGCATTCCTTGGATGTTCATAGACAATTACGATTTTATATTCACAGAACAGCTGGTCACAGGCAATCAGATCAGCTGTTCGTCTCCTTTGCTAAATTTGCTTTGGGTAAAGCAGTTTCTAAAGTCACACTATCGAGGTGGATTGCTAATTTTATTCTGCAGGCTTATGACACTTCAGGTAGACCTGCTCCTCAGAGGGTTACGGCTCATTCTACTAGGGCAATCTCCACGTCAGCTGCCTTTAAGTCCCGTGTGTCATTGGATGATATCTGTGCGGCAGCCACTTGGGCCTCACCTCATACCTTTATTTCTCATTATAAGGTGGATGTTGTTTCCAGAGGAAGAGCATCCTTTGGCTCAGCGGTGCTCCGAAACATCCTTCCAAGACGGCCGCCCAAGATTCAGGTAGCTGGGGACTCTGTCCCACAGGTTGCAGACAAATGAAGTCTGCCTACTTCAGATTTAGAAGTTATGTACTCACCATAACGTTCCATCTGAGTAGGTGACTTCATTTGGATGCAACCGTCCCCCCCTGCATCCCCCTGACCTTTATACAGCGAGTATTTTTTTTTTTTGCTTTGTTCAGGTACTGTTGTCAGTATTATATAGGCAAACTCAATCTGAGGTCAGTCAGGGATTGGCAAGGGGTTATGGGTAGAGGGAGGAGCTAGGAGCTCGGAGCCTAAGCTTTTGAAATGCCGGCTCGGATCCGAGGTCGGATCCGATACCCACAGGTTGCATCCAAATGAAGTCACCTACTCAGATGGAACGTTATGGTGAGTACATAACTTCTAATTTTATAAACTCGATGTTCATAGACAACTTCGATTTTATTTGGACAGAACAAAAGGCATTAGGAAATGAGAGCAGCTCTTTGTGTCTTTTTCTGAGACCGGGAAAGGTAAACCAGTTGCTAAAACAACCTTGTCTAAGTGGCTGTTGGATTGTGTCAACTATACATATGCTTGTCATAATATGCCCTTGTCTAGTAAGGTAAAGGCTTATTCAACCAGAGCAGTTTCTACCACGTCAGCTTTTCAAGCCAAATTGCCTTTGGATAACATCTGTGTAGCAGCCACATGGTCTAAACCTCACACTTTTATAACTCATTACAAAGTGGATAAGGCCTCCAGGGACAGGGCTTCATTTGGTTCTACGGTTCTGAAAAATGTACTTCCATGAGCCACCCAAGATCAGGGTGCTAGGGACGCTACCCATCAGTGATGAATGAACGGCGAGATTAAACAACTTCACATAAATAAGTTATGTACTCACCATAATGTTCCATGTGAATTGTTCCATCTCGCCTTCATTCTCACATCCCTCCCTCCTTCCCCCTCCTGGCTGGCAGTTGACCTGGAGGCTGTCTTTGTCCTGGTTTTTCAATGTGTATTCATTCCTAGGCAGAATAATTATTATACTCTTATATGGTATGCAGCAAACAAGATCTGAGGTAATTCCAGCAATGCATTATGGGATAAGGGGTGGGGTCTCGAGCTACTGGAGAACTTTGACCTTGCTAGTCGGCCGTGTCGGAGCCGAGGATCTGCTCCAAACCCATCAGTGATGAGTGAAAGTGAGATGGAACAATTCACATGGAACGTTATAGTGAGTACATAACTTTTTTTTTTTTTGAAAGGTATCATTACGACTACAACAGGATTTTTAACAGCATAAATCAACAAATTTGTAAGTTTAAGGACATTAAACTTAAAAAATTACAAAGGGATCTTAATACTACAATAATCAGGTGGCGTATCCCAACCCTCCCCCCTCACAGACATGGAATGGTACAGGCAGGGCAACCAACAAGAATTTTAGACCTGACGCAAATCAGGAAGTTCTTCAACATAACAACAGTCAAGGTGATGTATGAATAGTCATGATTACAACAGTGCAGAGGAAGAGAACATACACTCTGGGAATTTAACTGGAAACTATTCCTCGAACTTAGTTGGAAACCATCCTACTATTGAAAACTAACAACAGCATTTTTTTTCGACACAAGGTCAGAACCACCAGCGGAGGAAACAGAACCAGCAGTTTGCAACCCGGACTTATAACACCAGAGGGGGCAATTCAAAGCGGAAATAAAGGAGAGCCTTCAAACCGGTAACTATACTATTTTGTACAACTCGGAACGTGATTTTAAACTGTATAACTTTACTGACTACGTTTTTGAAAAGGAACTCATTGAATTATTTGCAAAAGGCTTAACATTTACTCCTGTTAAGCACAGTGACCTTAGCACAGTGTTACTCGACTTGAAGCTTTACATCAGGAAGTTGAACTTAGCTGTTATGTTGGGTAACCGTGTTCAGAATATCAGTAATAATTTATATATTTCCAGCACATTTAATCCACCATTACACCCCACGATGGCACTCTTTGATAGTATTTGTGAATTGGACTTTATGTCAAAATTAGGGGGTGTGTATCACAACTTTACTAACAAGAATATTGTAACAGAAAAAGCATGGGAAGAACTTCAGTATGTTAGGATCCTGCCTATTCGTTTCATGAAACCTGATAAAGGGGGAGGGTTGGTAGTAATGTCTGAAGCTGATTATGTGAAAAGAATTGAAAGGATATTTAACACTGAAGCCTATTCCAAGATTAGTCGTAATGAACTAAATGTAGCCTACAATAATAATAAGTCGTTCATCAACGACTTATTTATTGACTCACAAATAGATGTAAACACTTTCAACTATTTAACATTACCCAGCCCCATAATACCTATCCTCTTTGGCATTCCTAAGATCCACAAATCAATGGAAGACCCACCCATGCTTGCTTTAGTCGATGCAAGACAATCGATTACTTATCCCTGTGCTAAAATGGTGGACTCGATCCTTAAAAAATACATCTAACAAGAGTACTAGATTTGTAAAGACTTTTGGTTGATGCCCTTCAAGGATGCATCTGCAGTCATAACATATGGGTTGTCCTGCCTCAGGCAGCCCTTCGGTCGGCCGGATTCCAAAGTCTGGGTCTGGCCTCGGCTGATGTCGCACTTTTCCCGACGTCAGAGCGTCTGTGGTATAAAAGCATCAGCTGACGCCATTTTCCCCAGTCTTTCTTGCCGCGCGGTGCCCGAAGCAGAAGCTGTTCGCAAGTGCCGGTCGGTCAGATCCAGTGAATTCAGCTACCGAAGACTTCGAAAAAAGCTAAGTACCCCGTTGGGGACTCTTTCTTGCCTCAGCGGATGTCAGACAAAGTAAATAATTGTTTAACTTGTGGGAAACAAATACCTCATAAGGATTTCCATTCCTACTGCCTTCCTTGTTTAGGCCCAGACCACGACGTATCGACCTGTTTAGCCTGTGCTTCCTTCAACCGACGAACTCTTAGACGTCGGTCGGAGTTTGCAGAGGAATTTTTTGGAGCTGCTTTTGCTTATATAATGCCGTCGGAGACTCCGACTTCGCATATGGTCAAAAAACGCAAGGAAAAGGACCGACACTCGCGGCCCGCGGCTTCGGCTGAAACCACGGCTAGGCCTACCGCGAGTGTCTCGGTTTCGGCCAAAACCGAGTCCTCGGAGATTCCTTCTTCCGAAACCATACATCCGACCACCGAGGCCCAGGAGGCCCCTGCTGAGTCGGCTACAGAACTTCCTACCGAAACCAGTGTTCAGGAAATGTCCGACACCATACCTTTGGACATTTCTACTCCTGCACGTGGGGCAGCTAGGCCCCCTGCTTCCATGTCCATTAAGGCTTTTTCAAGGGCTAAAGCTGCCAAACTTTCTAAAGCTTTGCCTACCAAAACTACCTCCCAGAGGCCTTCCTCTAGTTCCCAGATCCTCAGCCTTGCTGAGTACCTTATTTCCTTAATTAGGGGTTCACAACCTCACCCAGACAGGGCCTCTCACCCTCCTCCAGACAAAAGGCCCAGGACTGACCCTTCTGACCCACACTCTTCAGATGATTCCACGGATGGGTCTGAGTTGTCAGGCCACCAGGAAGGGGCTTACTCGCTTTGAGGATTCAGATGCTGAGGAATCTATCCCTTCGGCCTCCCCTCCTGAAGAGTTTTCCTTTGGTGAGACTCTACACTCCATGAGAGAGCATTTTCAATGGCAAGGTCAGGATTTTTCTGATTCTAGAAAAAGATTAAGGACCTTTTTGCATTTGCCTCAACAATAGGCCCTTAGCTATACCTCTTGTTCTGAATGTAATTGATGATGTGTACAGTGATGTCAGTACAGCCCCTGATACTCTTCCACCGGCCCCTGCCAAACCTGACAGATACTACAGGGTCCCGGATTCTCATTTCCATCTGTATAAAGCACATTCTGCAGACCCAGAAACTATTTCTCAGGGCCCTAAAGGGGTTGCGGCCGCTACTGCCAAAAATCCTCTACCCTCTGAAAGAGAGTCTAGAGCTTTATAGAGATGGGGAAAGAAGGTGTATACTTCTGCAACTCTTTCTGTCAGGGCATTAAACTGTCAATTTCAAATGATACAGTACCAAGAGTATTTGTTAGATGAACTGAATAAGAAACTTTCTTCTCCTGAACCCCTAGACCGTAAATCCCTTTAGGATTTGGTACACAATTCACAACAGGTTAGTAATCACTTCTTAAAATGTGGCTATGATGCACTGGAGGCTTCATTTAGATCAGCTATGACTGGAGCAGTTATTCGTAGGCATGCCTGGCTGAAGGAAAATCTTTGCCAGACCATGTCAAAGCTAAACTCCTGGATGCTCCAATGGAGAAACAAAATTTATTTGGCTCCTCTGCTCAGGAGATCTTAAAAAAGGTTGAAGAAAAGGCAAAATCTGTGCAAACAGTTAAAGATTTCCTGCAAGTACAACCACCGAGATTCAGCAGAAACTGGCCTACTAAGAATTGGTCCTTTCCAGACTCGGACAGAGCCCAGAGAGGCAGGAACAGGCGCCCTAGAGGCAGAGGTCAATCTAAGGGCTCCTACAGAGGCCGTCAGTGGCAGCCTGCCAACCAGAGAAGTAGTGCAACAGCAACAACAACAACAACCACTACACCAGGACAGGCTCAATGACTTAACTCTGATTCCGCCTACCAGGGAATAACTGGAATCACCCTTGGGCGGAAAGCTGGCTTTATTCTCAAAAAACTGGCATTATATTACAAAGGATACATGGACACTGCAGATAATAGACAAAGGATACAGGTTCCACTTCCACACCTTGCCAAAAAGAAGCGGAATGCCAAACCTTCCACCAAATCAGAGGGCAGAGGCTTTAACACAGATCAACAATTTACTTCAGATGAAAGCCATAGAGAAGGTACCATGTTCAGAACAAGGCCAAGGATTTTACTCCAGACTATTCCTTGTACCAAGAAAAGAAAATCAATAGAGGCCTATTCTCGACCTGTCCGCACTGAACACTTATCTCATTGTGCCAAAATTCAAAATGCTGACCCTACAGCAACTTCTTCCCATGTTGGGCAAGGAGTCTTGGCTGGTGACTCTAGATCTCAAGGAGGCATACCTGCACATCCCTATTCGACCAAGTTGCAGAAGACATCTCAGATTTCTTGCAGGATCAGAGCATTATCAATTCTCAGCATTGCCCTTTGGCTTATCTACTGCGCCCATAGTATTCATGAAATGCCTGGCATCAGTAATTGCACATTGCAGACTACAGGGAATTCAAATTTACCCATACCTGGACGACTGCCTAATACAAGCGGACAACAAGGGAAATTTGATAAACGACTTGGCCTATGCCATACACCTGCTACAGACCTTGGGATACACAGTCAACATCCAAAAGTCAAGACTAGTACCATCCCAAAGGATAATCTTTTTGGGTGCAGATCTGGACACAACCACCCAAATGGCCTTTCTCACAGAAGGAAAACAAAAACAACTTCCAGATTACTTCATGATGCTGGCAAGACAAACTCGGCTTACTGCAAGGAAAATCCTGCAGACCCTGGGTTACATGGCATCCTGCATAATTCTTATACCGCATGCCAGGCTGCATATGAGGAAATTACAATGGTACCTAAGGAGTGTATGGTCTCAACACAGTCACAGTTTAGAAACCATGATACCAATCATTCCATGCCTTCAAGAGGAATTCCTGTGGTGGGCTCAGGCCTGCCAGTCCAACAGAGGGTTGCCTTTCAACAAACCAAAACCAAGGCAGACCATCACCACGGACGCCTCAGACCGAGGATGGGGAGCACACATGGAGGGCAAATGTATCCAAGGCCTATGGCCTCAAGGACAGCTAAGCATGCACATAAACCAAAAGGAAATGCTGGCAGTGAAGCATGCAATCGAGGCATTCAAACCCTTCCTCCAACCAGGACACCTGTTAATAAGGACAGACAACACCACGGTCATGTGGTACATAAACAAGCAGGGAGGCACGCACTCTTACCCACTATGCCGGATGGCTATGAATCTGTGGGAACTATGCCTGAATCTCAATATCCAACTACAGTCCCAGTTCGTGCCAGGGAAAGAAAATACACTGGCGGACAGCTTAAGCAGAACTACCATGGATGCACACGAATGGATGCTGCACCCGGACGTCTTCCAACTCATAGCAAAGACATGGGGAATGCCGGAGATAGATCTGTTCGCCTCCCCACTCAACCATCAACTGAAGACATTCTGCTCAAGGACATACCACCCACAGGCTTGGAGGGTGGACTCTCTCTCTTTCAGCTGGAAAGCCCTAACAGTATATGCCTTCCCACCTCTCCCATTGATGTACAAGGTTCTACTGAAGATCAGGGAGGAACAGCCAAGAGTGATACTAATAGCTCCAGACTGGCCAAGGCAACATTGGTATCCATTATTGAGAAGCATGTCTCAGGCAAAATCATGGCCTCTCCCCCTATGGCCTCTTCTTCTGACGCAGAACAATTTCAAGACCCTGCATCCCAACTTGAAAACATTGCAGCTAACTGCCTGGAAAATTCCTTAAATCCAAATCCACCTGTTTTATCTCAGAGGGTGAAGGACATTATCTTGGAGGCTCACAGGCCTTCCACAAGGAAGACATACTCAGCTAAATGGAAGAGATTTCTCATTTGGAGCACATCAAAAGGCTCAGATGTCACAGTGGCAAACATAACACATATCCTAGAATACTTAGCAGAATTGTTCCACAATGGCCTGTCCTATTCTTCCATTAAGATTCATGCTTCAGCAATTTCAGCAGAATACAATGTGGATCCACCTATCTTCTCGCACCCTCTCCTCAGACAATGATCAAAAATATTAAACCTCCAAGAAGACCCCCTCTACCTGCTTGGGATCTCAACTTTGTGCTGGAGAAACTGACACTTCCTCCTTTTGAACCAGCAGCATCAACAGATCTACAGTTTCTGTCTTGGAAGACTGCATTCCTCCTGGCAATCACTTCAGCAAGAAGAGTATCTGAGTTACAAGCATTAATGGCAGTGCAGCCATTTCTTATTTTCCACCAGGACAGAGTTTCACTAAGAACCAATCCTACTTTTATGCCAAAGGTGGTATCTAGGGTATCCTTGAACCAAGCTATTCACCTGCCTACGTTCTTCCCTAATCCACAGAATAGAGGGGAAAAACTTTTACACACCCTGGATATACACAGACAACTACGCTACTACTTGGACAGAACAAAAACTAGCAGAAAAACTGACCAACTTTTTGTAGCATATGCTACTGGGGTGCAAGGAAGAGCAATTTCCAAACAGACAATTTCAAAATGGATAGGAAATTGCATTCGATTTTGCTACTCCTTTCATGGAAAGACAGTTCCTGAAAACATCAGGCCTCATTCCACAAGGGCCACGGCCACCACTACAGCCTTCCTACGAGGAGTGGCTACTAAGGACATTTTAGAAGCTGCTACTTGGAGCTCCGTGCATACATTTGCCAAGCATTACAATCTACCTTTGTACTCCAGATCCAGAGCAGGTTTTGCTACTGCAGTCCTGCAGGGGATCTTAACTACACCATCCTTTTCTTAGTACCTCCTCCCCCAGTTTGGCTATGGTATTCTACCCATATGTTATGACTGCAGATGCATCCTTGAAGGACATAGTACAGTTTTGTACCTACCATAAATGTAGATGTCCGATAGGTATGCATCTGCAGTCAGGATTGCCCTCCCTCCTACCCCTCTGTGGTATTCCTAGGGTACCTACCCCTCTGTTAGCTAGCTGGGGGAATCTATTATGGTGTATTTGTTTGTTTATACATGTATATAATTTTGCAAATGTTTGGAACTTTTCAGCATTTATCCAAATTTAGCCTTCCTAGAGGGCACCTGGCATCTGGGGCAAGAAAGACAGAGGAAAATGGCGTCGGCTGATGCTTTTATACCCCAGACGCTCTGACATCGGGGAAAGTGCGACATCAGCCGAGGCCAGACCCAGACTTTGGAATCCGGCTGACCGAAGGGCTGCCTGAGGCAGGACAACCCATATGTTATGACTGCAGATGCATACCTATCGGACATCTACATTTATGGTAGGTACAAAACTGTACTTTTCTAGCTGAGGTTAATAAACTTGAATATAAGGATGATTACAACTTTTTGACAGTAGATGTGTGTGTGATTTGTACACATCTGTACCACACAGAACAGGGATTGAGTGGGTCATTGATTTTATGACCAAGAAGGAAGCTTCTGGGGAGGAGACCAGACTAGTAGAAGTGTTACTAGAAATAATTTTAGAAAATAATGTTTTTCTGTTTAACAACGAGTGCCGTCTACAGCAGACTGGTGTTGCCTTGGGCTCACCATGTGGAGCCAGATGTTCTTCGTGTTTCACTGTTGCAGCCATCACACTTGAGTTATCTGCCTGCAGGTAGCCATCAGTCGGCCCGAATACCAGAGTCTTGGGATTTCTGCATCGGATGCTGTCGCCTCTTCCATGACGTCATGTCGTCAAGGGTATAAAACATGCAACCGACCCCATTACATCAGCTTGGCTTGCTGTGCGGGAGCCCGAAGCAGAAGCAGTTGGCAGGAGCCGGTCGTCCGCTTCCTGAAATTTTTGTTTGTTGAATTTCAAACCTGAAGTCTTCTAAAACCTAGTACCCCATTGGGAATCCTTTTTTCTTGCTCTAACTGATGTCAGAAAAAGTTAATTGTCTTGCCTGTGGAAAGCAAATACCTTACAGAGATTTTCATTCTTACTGTGTCACCTGTTTAGGCCCAAACCACGATGTTCCTCGCTGTCGGTTTTGTGCCTTATCGCCTGAACTATTCGTCGTCGGGCTGTCTATGTCGCTAAATTCTTTCACTCTTGTTCTCCATATTCCGAAATGGTTTCGATAAGCCATCCGACTAAAGATCATCCAAAAAAACGTAAGGATAAAGACAGACCGCATATGTCCAAAACTGCCAACGACGCTTCCGTTAAGCTAGTTGCCAGTCCGCCGGTACTCATTGAGGTGCCTTTGCAGCCCCTGATACCTGCTTCTACAGATTCACAGGCCTCTACTGAGACCCATTCGGAGTCCGGTATGCCGCGAGATGTTTCTTCGACTATGGAACCTGCGGATG
This sequence comes from Protopterus annectens, assembly GCF_019279795.1. NCBI lineage: Eukaryota > Metazoa > Chordata > Ceratodontiformes > Protopteridae > Protopterus > Protopterus annectens. The sequence continues at coordinate 291,852,327 of NC_056750.1, read as the reverse complement.
TCTCTAACTTGGATGGGTCCGGAGCTGCTGTGCAGGCACCGGCTTCTGAGGGTGTTTTTCAGACCTTCCAATGTTCGTATTAAACCGACTATTTAGTTTCTGACTAAAACTACCGAGTTCGCACTACGCCTAGAAAACTGATGACCAACGTGCATTCTCACGCTCCCATGCCACAGAAACAAATGCTTAGAATGGCTGAAGACCTTATAAATTTAATTAGGAGAAGCCAGCCTCCCCCCTCTAAAAGATAGAGAGAGAATTTTCCTTCTGATTCTACAGACCATGAGTCCGATAACTCTGATCCCTCTGATTACCAGGACATACCCTTATCTACCTATGAGGATTCAGATGCATAGGATTCCATTCCCTCTGCCTCCTCTCCAGAGGGCTTTTCTTTTGGTGAAACCTTTCATACCTTAAGGGAGCATTTCCACTGGGAATGCCAGGACTATCCACAGTCCAAAAAGAGACTCATAGAATTTTTAGACTTGCTTTAGTGCAGGCCTCTAGCTATACTCCCTGTCCTGGACATTGTAGCTGATATCTTCATGGAGTCCAGTCTACCCCCTGATACTTTACCTCCAGCTCCTAGAAAGCCTGACAGGTACTGCAGAGTACCTGACTCTCACAAATTTCTCTTTAAAAATCCCGCTGCGGAGACCATTTCCCAGGGACCTAAAGGTATAAAGGCTACTACAGCCAACCGTACCCCTTCGGAAAGGGATCCCAGAGCTTTAGACAGAGGGGGTAAGAAGGTATATACCTCTGCAACTCTTGCCATCAGGGCTTTAAATTGTCAGTTTCACATGTTGAAGTACCAGCAGCATATTATGGAACTAATTAAAAAATTTTGTTTATTCCTGTTTCTACATAAAATAAAGATTTACAAGAGTTAATGCATTCTGCAAACCAAGTTAGTAAGCATACTTTGCAGTGTGGTTTTGATACCTTGGAAGCATCTTGCAGGGCTGTTGTCACTGGGTCTGTACTGAGAAGGCATGCTTGACTAAAGTAACAAATCTTGCCAGACCATGTCAAAGCAAAATTACTAGATTCCCCATTAAACCAGGAATGTTTGTTTGGGCCAAAAGCAGAAGTAGTTCTTAAAAAGATGGAGGATAAAGCTAAATCTATGCAAACTGTTAAATATTTCTTACAGGTACAGCCACCTAGATTGAGTAACCATTGGCCTTCTAAAAACTGGGCCTTTCCTGACCCTTCCAGACCTTTTCAGTCCAAACCTAGGGGCAACAGATCACAAAGGCTACAGTCTCAGGGTATGCAGGGATCTAAACAATGGAGTGCTCCCACCTTAAAAACAGGAAGTGGTAAGCCGCCACTTACTTCAGCACCTGGCATTTGTGAAGAGACTCCTAACTTCTCTGGGGGTATTCCATCAACAAAAAGAAATCACATCTGGCACCCAGCCAAAAGATTGTATTCCTGGGAGCAAGCTGGAACACAACTTCCCAGATGGCATTCATCACTCCAGAAGAGCAGGTTTATTTGACAAATTACTTCAAACTTATGGCCACCAAAACCCAGCTATCTATAAGAAAATTACTGCAAGCCCTAGGGTTCATGGCCTCATGCATTCTACTAATTCCATATGCAAGACTGCATATGAGGAAACTTCAGTGGTACGTAAAAAGTCTCTGGTGTCAACATTCTCAGGACCTGGAAAAACTGATTCCTATCATTCCTTGCCTAAGGACAGAGTTCCATTGGTGGATAGAGGCCTGCAATCACAACAAGGGACTCCCTTTCACTCAACCCCTCGCCGCCCAAACCCTGACAACAGACGCATCAGACTATGCATGGGAGGCTCACATGGCAGGCAAATGCATCCAGGGCAGATGGAGCCCAGGACAAATTCAGCTGCATATCAATCAAAAAGAAATGTTAGCTCTGCAGAATGCTCTGACAGCCTTCAAATACCTTATCCTTACCTTATTCTTCCAGGGCAACTCCTGATAAAGACAGACAATACCACAGTTATGTGGTATATAAACAAGCAGGGGGGAACTCATTCCTACCCACTCTGCAGGTTAGCCATGGCCCTGTAGAACACAGCCTTGAGCAACCAAGTGCACCTGCAAGTTGAATTCATGCCAGGCAAACAAAATTCACTGGCGGACGACTTAAGCAGAAATCTTCTGGACCCACGCGAGTGGAAACTGGAACCCAACTCATTCAAACTTCTAATCCACAGGTGGAGGACACCAGAGGTGGACCTCTTTGCTTCCCCCGAAAAACATCAGTTGAGCAAATTTTGCACCAGAAATCCCCACAGCCAAGCATGGAAAGTGGATGCCCTATCCTTTACATTGGGAAACCTCTCAATCTATGCATTTCCTCCGCTGCCCCTCTTCTCAAAAGTACTACTCAAGATCAAACAGGACAGGCCAAGGACAATCCTTATTGCACCAGACTGGGCATGCCAGCATTGGTACCCACTCATACGCAGTCTGACAGCAGTGCCACCCTGGCTCCTACATCAGAACCCTTCCCTGCTGTCCCAGCAGGAGGGACAGATTTTGCACCCTCAACTGCAAACCCTGAACCTTGCAGCATGGCTTATTCCCTGAATACACCACCAGCAGCCGTCAGCAAACAGGTGCTGGACATCATCCTTGAGGCCAGGAGGCCCAGTACTAGGAAATCCTATTCAGAAAAGTGGAAAAGATACTGTTCTTGGAACCAGTCTCAAGGAAAGGACACAGCAGTGCCCTTCTTACCTCAAATCCTAGATTACCTAGCAGAGCTGCTCCACAAAGGCCTATCCTTCTCATCAGTTATGATTCATGCCTCTGCCATCTCAGCTCATTACAACACTGAGCTACCCCTCTTCTCTCACCCTCTGATCAAACGGTTTCTGAGAGGAGCCAGCAATTTAAGACCCCCGAGAAGAGCTCCCACTCCTGCCTGGGACCTTAACTTTGTACTAGAGAAGCCCATGCGTCCCCCTTTTGAGCCTGCTGCTTCAGCAGAGTTAAAATTCCTCTCTTGGAAAATAGCCTTACGTCTAGCCATCACTTCAGCAAGAAGAGTGTCTGAGTTACAGGCTCTAATGGCTGTGGAACCCTTCATTATTTTCCATGCTGATAGGGTTTCCCTCAGGACTTAACCCATCATTTATGCCCAAGGTGGTATCTAGTGTGGCTTTAAACCAGTTTGTCCATTTACCAACATTTTTCCCTGATCCTCAGAATAAAGGGTAAAGGATCCTGCACTCCTTGGACGTGCACAGACAGCACAGGTTCTACCTTGACAGGACTAAGCCTTTCAGAAAATCTGACCAGCTGCTAGTCAGCTTTGCTACAGGGGCAGAGAGGGCAAGGCCATTTCAAAGCAAATCATTTCCAAATGGATAACACACTGCATCCATTTCTGCTACAAACACCATGGAAAACCTGTCCCACAGTGGATCAGAACTCATTCCACTAGGGCTATTGCAACCTCTACAGCACTTCTCAGGGGAGTCCCTACCAGGGACATCCTGGAAGCTGCAACCTGGAGTTCTGTACAGACCTTCACCAAGCATTACCACTTACCTACCTTTTCTAAATCCAGAGCTGAATTTGCCAAAGCAGTCTTGCAAGGCCTGCTAGCCAGCCCTAATACTTCTTGACTGCCTCCACCCTTCCTCAGCATTGGGAATCAATCCAAGTGTGATGACTACAACAGTGAAACACTAAGAACATACTTACCATAAATGTAGATGTTCGAGTGTATTCACTGTTGCAGTCTTGGCTACCCTCCCTCCAGCCCCCTGACTTCTCTATATTTTCTACCTTTCCTCTTTTTGGCCATATCTTATGGCTATGGTATTTACTTTTTACTGGAGGTGTTCCACACCATGTAATTGCTTCCTATTTGGGGGGCTCCTGACATCTGGGGCAAGAAAAACTGATGTAATAGTGTCTGCTGCATGTTTTATACCCCTGATGACCTGACGTCATGGAAGAAGCGACAGCATCCGATGCAGAAATCCCAAGACTCTGGTATTCAGGCCGGATGATGGATACCTGCAGGCAGATAACCCAAGTGTGATGACTGCAACAATGGATACACTCGAACATCTACAAGTTCATTTAATGAGGACAAAATGAACTATTTCGATGTGGAACTAAGGAAGGACAGAGTCAATCAGAGATATACATCTTCCATATACAGGAAAGAGATTTACTATAACACCTTCCTACACTTTTCCAGCTCACACCCCCTTCATCAAAAGAAATCAGTCCTCAAGGGCCAACTGGTGCGAGCTGCCAGAATAACAAGTGAAGAAAGTAGATGTTCATCGTGTTTCACTGTTGCAGTCATTACTCTTGGGTTATCCTGCTGGCAGGCTACCCTCAGTCGGGCAGAATTCCAAAGTCTAGGTCTGGCGTCGGTTGCTGTCGCTTCTTCCCTGACGTCAGTGCGCCAGGGGTATAAAAGATGCAGCCGACGCCATTTTCTTCAGTCTTTCTTGCCGCGTGGTGCTCGAAGCAAAAGCAGTTCGCAAGTGCCGGTCAGCCGACTACTGAGATTTTCAAATCCGAATTTCAGAACCGAAGTCTTCATTAAAGCTAAGTACCCCGTTGGGGAAACTTTTTTCTTGCTCCAGACCGATGTCAGAAAAAGTTAACAATTGTATTTCTTGTGGGAAGCAAATACCTCATAAGGATTTTCACTCTTACTGTATTCCTTGCCTAGGCTTTGATCACAACGTTGCTAGCTGTTGGTTTTGTGCTAGATTTAACCAACGCACTATCAAACGTCGGTTCGATTTTGCATTTCATTACTTTGGCCGAAAATTTAATTATATAATGCTGTCGGACCAGCCGACAAACGTAGTTTACAAAAAACGTAAGGACAAAGAAAAGGATGGGCATCCGAGGTCCAAAACCGACGATGAAGTCTCTGCTAGGCCAGTTGTCGGTTCTCAGTGAGGCGCTTTTGCAGCCCCTGGTGCTCGCTACCGACTCCCACATGGAGCCGACTGGGCCTCTGGCTACTCAAGGTATTGGACACTCGGAAATCATTCCCTCAGATGGGTCCTGAGCCGCTGAGCAGGCATCGTCTTCTGAGGGTGTCTTCAGACCTACACAACTGTATATTAAGCCATCTTCAGCTTCAAATACAAAGACTAAAGCAGCACTAAAGACAAAGAAACAAGTACAGCATTCTCCTTCTCAGACTTCCATGCCTAAAAAACAGATGCTCAAAATGGCCGAAGACCTAATTACTTTGATCAGGGGATTCCATCCCCCTCCTGATAAGAGGCCTAAGCAAGAGACAAAGTATGATTCTTCTGATCAGGTTTCTATTTCCTCTAATTCCTCTTCTGAACAGGATTACTCCATGCTTCCCTATGAGGATTCTGATGCTGAAGAATCCATTCCTTCAGCCTCTCCTCCTGTGGATTATTCTTTTGGGAAACCCTGTATACCATGAGGGAGCATTTCCACTGGGAAAGCCAAGATTATTCTGAATCTAAGAAAAGGCTCATAGACTTTCTGCTACTTCTTCAGCACAGACCCCTTGCTATTCCACCTGTTCTAGACATTGTAGATGTATTTTCAGAGTCCAGTCTGTCCCCTGACTCTTTACCCCCTGTACCTGCTAAGCCAGACAGGTACTACAGGGTCCCAGATTCTCATAAATTCCTATATAAAAACCCCGCTGCTGACCCAGAAACTATTTCTCAGGGTCCCAAAGGGGTTAAAGCTTCCAAAGCAAGAAAACCCTGCCCCCTCTGATAGGGATTCTAGGGCTCTAGACAGATGGGGAAAAAGTCTACACTTCTGCTACCCTGGCTGTAAGGGCTTTAAATTGTCAGTTTCATATGCTTAAATATCAGCAATATTTATTGTCACTGCTTAAACAGAAATTGTTGACAAATACTGAATGTTCAGAGAACAAGGAATTGCAGGAATTATTGCATGCAGCTGAACAAGTGGAAAAGCATACTTTGCAATGTGGTTATGATTCACTGGAGGCCTCTTGCAAGGCCGCTGTTACAGGTTCTGTTATTAGAAGGCATGCTTGGTTAAAGGAACAGAATCTGCCTGATCATGTTAAAGCAAAATTATTAGATGCACCATTACAGCATGATACTTTGTTTGGTACTAAAGCAGAAGGTGTTGAAAAAAATGGAGGATAAAGCAAAATCCATGCAGACAGTCAAGGATTTCTTACAGGTACAGCCACCCAGGTTTAGCAGGAATTGGCCTTCTATAAATTGGTCCTTTCCAGTGTCAGACAGACAACAAAGAGGCAGTTACAGGCGTCCCAGAGGCAGATCTCAGCCCCAAGGCTCATACAGGCCTAAACAATGGGGTGCTCCTACCTCCAAAAGCGGAGGAGACAAATCACAACCTTACAGGAAACAGTCCCAATGACTTTCCTCTATCAGATCCAAGCACTGTTCTTTTGGCAGCCTCCTTAGGGGAAAACTAGCACTTTTTTCATCAAATTGGCAAATGGTTACCCAAGACAAATGGGTCCTGAACATAGTGTCCCAGGGCTACAGGTTCCATTTTCACACTCTACCAAGTTCAAAAGGTATGCCCGACCTGCCACACAATCAATGGGCAGAGGCACAAAAACAAATTACAGCCCTCATTGACATGAGGGCCATTCAGCAAGTGCCACAGAAAGAGCAGGGCCAAGGATTTTACTCCAGACGTTTCCCAGTACCCAGAAAGGACAAAACCAGGAGACCAATACTGGACTTGTCTATACTAAACACGTTTCTGGAAGTTCCAAAATTCAAGATGTTGACTCTACAGCAGCTACTGCCCATGCTGGGCAAGAAGGCTTGGCTCGTAACTTTGGACCTAAAAGAGGCATACCTGCATGTCCCAATCAGACAATCTTGCAGAAGATACCTCAGATTCATAGCTGGCTCAATGCATTACCAATTCTCTGCACTGCCCTTTGGCTTATCTACTGCGCCCAGGGTCTTCACAAAATGCCTGGCACCAGTAATTGCATTTTGCAGACAAAAAGGAATTCAAATATATCCCTACTTGGACGACTGCCTAATTCAAGCAGAGAACAAATACATTCTTCTAAAGCATCTGGCATTTGTAAAAAGATTACTAATTGGCCTTGGGTACACAGCAAATGAAAAGAAATCAGAACTATTGCCCTCTCAAGAGCTAATATTCCTGGGTGCAAGCTTAAATACAACTGCCCAGATGGCTTAACTCATGCCAGACAAACAAAAGCAACTGACTACTTACTTCAAGAAATTGGCAACAAAAACCCACTTATCTGCAAGGAATATCCTGCAGCCCTTGGGTTTCATGGCATCCTGCATTCTACTAATTCCATATGCCAGACTGCATATGAGGAAACTACAATGGTATCTAAAAAGTGTTTGGACTCAGCATTGCCAGAGCCTGGAGACGGTAATTGCACTCATTCCCTGCCTGCAGCAGGAGTTTCGATGGTGGACAGAAGCCTGTCAGCACAACAAGGGTCTGCCATTCAGTTTACCCACAGCCAGACAGACACTGACAACGGATGCATCAGATTACGCCTGGGGAGCCCATATGGCAGGAAAATGTATTCAGGGGACATGGCCTGCAAACCAGATGCATCTTCACATCAATCAAAAAGAGATGCTAGCTGTTCAAAATGCCCTGACAGCTTTCAAGGACCTGCTTCATCCAGGACAGTTACTGATAAGGAAATGGAGATGCCCAGACATAGATCTATTTGCCTCCCCTCACAACTGCCAGTTGCAGAGATTTTGTACAAGGATTTATCACAAGCAAGCATGGAAAGTGGACGCCCTATCCTTCAGCTGGAAAAATCTAACAGTATATGCTTTTCTCCCACTGCCTCTCCTTCCAAGGGTACTCCTAAAGGTCAGACAAGAGAAGCCAAAAATGATACTGATTGCACCAGACTGGCCACGCCAGCACTGGTACCCAGTCCTAAAGAGCTTGTCTCAAGGTCCAACATAGATATTGCCTCAAACTTCTCACTTGCTGACTCGACAAAACAATCGGATCCTGCACAGCCAACTCAGGACCTTAAATCAGGCAGCATGGCGGATAATGTAACCATTCAGAACACTCCTCTTTCAAAAGCTGTTATGGATGTTATCTTGGAGGCCAGGAGGCCCAGTACAAGAAAATCTTATAATGGAAGAGATTCTGTGCTTGGAACCTGGAACAAGGCATTGACACGTGTGTACCAAATATCTCACAGATTTTACAATACCTAACTGAGATGCTGACCAAAGGTCTTTCTTTCTCATCAATTAAGATTCATGCCTGTGCCATTTCAGCCCATTACAATACAGAACCACCTGTCTTTTCTCATCCTTTAATAAGGCAGTACCTCAGAGGGGCCAAAAATATTAGGCCTCCAAGGAGAGCACCAGTTCCGGCCTGGGACCTCAGTTATGTTTTGGAAAAATTCACACTGTTCCCTTTCGAGCCAGCATCAACAACAGATATAAATTTCTTATCCTGGAAAACAGCTCTGCTCCTAGCAATAACCTCTGCAAGGCGAGTCCCGGAGTTGCAAGCACTCATGGCTGTGGAACTTTTCATCATTTTTCATCCAGACAGGGTTTCTCTGAGGACAAACCCTACATTTATGCCTAAGGTGGTGTCCATTGTGGCCCTCAATCAAACCATTCACTTACTTATCTTTTATCCAAATCCACAGAACAAGGGAGAGAAAATTCTGCATTCTTTGGACATACACAGGCAGTTACGCTTCTACTTGGACAGAACTGAAGCTTTCAGAAAGACCAAGCAACTTTTAGTGTCATATGCTGCAGGATCCCAAGGAAAACCTATCTCAGAACAGACTATTTCTAAATGGATAGGCCATTGCATCCGTTTCTGCTATTGTCAACATGGCAAATCAGTGCCTAATGACATTAGGCCTCATTCCACCAGAGCAGCAGCCACTTCAGCAGCCTTCCTCAGAGGAGTACCAACTAAAGATATCTTAGAGGCTGCAACTTGGAGTTCAGTGCACACCTTCACTAAGCACTACCATTTACCTCTTTACTCTAAGTCCAGAGCAGGCTTTGCCAATGCAGTTCTGCAGGGCCTCATAGCCTCTCCTAATCCTATTTAGCCCAGCCACCCATCCTCAGCTTTGGGATTCAAGCCAAGAGTAATGACTGCAACAGTGAAACACGATGAACATAGTACAGTTGTGTACTTACCATAATTGTAGATGTTCGAGTGTATTCACTGTTGCAGTCCAGGTTACCCACCCACCATCCCCCTTTTCTTTGCTGAGACTTATCTGCACTTCTCTATCCTATACAACCTATTTGGTGTATTTGCTTGTAGATGAAGGAAATGTTATTTTTGTGCATGCATTTTTATTGGCATATTTTTCAGCCTACCAATTTGGGGGCACCTGACATCTGGGGCAAGAAAAACTGAAGAAAATGGCGTCTGCTGCATCTTTTATACCCTTGGTGCACTGACGTCGGGGAAGAGGCGACAGCAACCAACGCCGGACCTAGACTTTGGAATTCTGGCCGACTGAGGGTAGCCTGCCAGTAGGATAACCCAAGAGTAATGACTGCAACAGTGAATACACTTGAACATCTACATTTATGGTAGGTACACAACTGTACTATTTTTAGAAGAATGTGCAGTGTTATGACATATGTTTGCACGTAGGGGATACCCTGAAGCTTTTTTGACTGAGGTAATTACTGAAGTCCAATTAAAACACGACCTAGGAGTGTTTACACCTATTGTGTATCATGATGACAGACCCATTTATAACAACAGTTCAGTAATACTTTCAACTTCTGTGGAAATAACCCCGAATACAGTAGGAAGTAGGGACGGTCATAATAGCAAATCTGAATTCATCCTCAGCTTCACAACAATTTGCACAATAGAAGCAAACGAAGTGAGGAAAATCTTATTGAAAAATTGGGCTTTACTGAAAACAGATACTGTTATTACAGAAACTGGGACCCTCACCATTGATTACCTGTAGAAAAGGAAGAAATCTAAAGAATTTGACTGAAGGTGGGATGACAAGTATGAGTAGAAACACAGGAATGTATAAATGCAAATCCTGTAACCAATGTAAATTTATGGAGACTGGACAGTGTTTTAAAATTGGGGTCTTAAACTTCAACACCAAACACAGATTTAATTGTAACTCCAGGTCACTGATATATGTGGCCCAATGCCAAACCTGCCCAGCCCTTTACATTGGTAAGACGGACCGGAAACTGAGAGAACCTTTGTACGAACACATATACAACATCAGCAAAAGCAAAGAGGAAAATGCTGTAGCTCGTCACTGTATCGAATGTCCATTACATACATTTAAATTTAGGGCTATTGACTACGTTGCCATGGACATTCGAGGTGGTTCCACCTCGCTTCTCTTAGAGAAACTTGAACTAATGTGGCAGCTAAGATTAAATGCTTCCTACCCTCCAGGTTTGAATGAAGTATGTTCTTAAGCATGTGTCCTAAAATTGAAAAGTCTGGAGAGGTGAAATTCTTATATGTAGGACACTTTGCGACCTGGACTCTAATAATTAGTCATTTGGGTCACGAAATTGATAACCATTATTGCATTCTACTTCTATTCATTGTTGTTATTGTATATACATAACTTATTTTAAGCAGTATATATATATACATTTTTATATAACTGTTTTTTAATAGTGTACATATTTTGCATATACTATCATACATGCAAAGGCACAGTATTTTATGTACACATAGTTAAGTATTTCACAGTTTATTAGATTTGTTTTATTTTGTGGCTGTAGTTGGTTTTTAAAAGTTAATTGTTCTCGATCACATGTTTAATTGAGCTTAATAAGCAGGGATTTAATAGAGTGCATTTTTAATTATGTTTTTGAATCTGAAGAATTTTAGCCTAGGTGCTAAACGAAAAGCGCTTAATTTTACTTGGTTTTCTATTTTATACTTTTTATTATTTTATTATATTAAAGTGGAGTACTGGTCAACAGTGAAGACTTCTGTATTCTAGGATTAGAGGGTTTGCCTGTGTGGCATCCTTACACAAACAAGAGGAATTAGTCGTCATAGAGATAGGTGGTAGGTAGTACTAGTCATAGTCTTAGTTTCACAGTTGTTATATTTAGTTTTTAAGGTGTCTTACACAATTGAAAATATACTGCACGCATCACCAATACTTTTTCTCCAAAATGCATATACAAGTAAAAACATTAATTGCATAATTTATAACAAAATCTCACATCTAAATCCAATATGAAATGTTTATTTATTAACATCAACGGCCTTGACAGTAATAATAAACGGAGAAGATTATTCAGATATCTTAATATACATAAACCTTCACTTGTTTTTCTTCAAGAAACGCATCTTACTAATGATGACATAAATAAACTTAATTTCAATAATTACACAGTATTAACTTCAAAATTCAAACAAAAAGAGGTGTAGCCATACTAATCAGAAACTCCATTATCACCCCTGAGATAATATCAATATATCAAGATTCCTCAGGCATGTTTTGCTTGGTATCTCTTGAAATCGATAAAAAAAAATTACACTCTGGTTAACATAGGATACCTGGGATAGGTAGTAAAACAATTAACACCCATTTTGAGGATACCATACATCATACAAACGACAGCCTAATAATAGCAGGAGACTTCGGTTGTATCATGGAAGACAAAAATTCAGACTCGCATTGTAATTGGAAGAATTCCTCTGCCTCCAGAGCCTTATTGAGTTTTATTGATACAGTAGTAATCAAGGATATTAACCAGTTTGCTGATCACAATTCATTATTTTTGACCTTCTACTCACATAGACATAAATCCCATTCACTTATAGACAGAGTTTGTCTCAAATGACTTAGTAACAAATGGAGTTAAAGTTATAGCCTGTCCTCTATCACCATCATACAGTACTGTTTGAAATAGTTAATGAACCTTATTTCTCAATTCCCTCATACATAACAAACCAAAATTAATTTTATACAAATGAAATACTCTCTTTCCTGGAAATAAACCACATTGTAGAAATATCAAAATTTATATATGGAATTCGTTAAAGTCATACATTTATGCTAAAACACTAACATAGTTTATCAACAAAAAAAAACATGGAACAAAGAAATGGTTGAATTACAAAACAAACTAGACAAACTTAAACTAGAAATAGAAAATGGCAACTCTAATCCTATCCTGGAATTAACACAAATCAACAATAAATATGCTGAGATTTTAAATCATAAAACCATGAAAAATCTTGAGAAGATTAAACTAAACTCCTACATCATGAACTCCCTCAATCAAAAACAACTAACAAACAGGACTATAAAAATAATTAAGTTTAGACAAATTAAGGGAATTTGTAATGCACAAACAAATAAGGTCGTAACTGACCTCAGTAACATATTAGAAACATTTAGAATTCATTACAATAATCTCAATACAACTAACCAGGAAATTACTTCATTAAATGATATTAAATCATTCCTTAGTAAGAACACAACTACTAAATTAACCCAACAACAAATAGAAATAATCAATAAACCAGTAACAATAACAGAATTAAAGGCACAGCTCTCTAAACTAAAAATGAAAAAGTCACCTGGTACAGATAATGTATTGCCAGAGATGATCCGTCTGTTGCCAGGACAATCAATATCATTACTCCTAAAAGTATACAATATTTCTAAAGACAAACTATTCATTACCCCCTCGTGGAAATATTAATATCCCCAATAGTTAAATCTGGGAAAGGTGAAAAGTACTGCTCTTCGTTCAGACCTATATCACTTCTTAACATAGATTATAAAATGTTTATGGTAATATTTGCAATAGAATGAAACATATTCTCCCCTTATTAATACATGAAGACCAGACAGGCTTCATAAAAGGAAGAAATACCTGCGATAACATCAAAAGAATCATAACACAACAGCAACAACAACAAAACATAAAAACAAGGATTTAACACTAGTTTCTTTAGACATCAACAGTGCTTTTAATACTGTAGACTGGAGATACTTAAACTTAGTCCTAGAAGAATATAAATTCCCTAAAACTTTTAAAAACTTAATTATAACATTAGATGAAAACTCCTCAGCAAATGTTAAACTAGGATCCCATAGATCAGACCCTTTTACAATTAAAAAAGGAACCAAACAAGGTTGTCCCCTATCAACTTTATTGTTTGCATTATTGATTGAACCATATGCGAACAATATTAGATCATTGATCAACAAGCAAGGTATAGAAATAACTAAAAATTTAAATTTAAAGTTACAACTGTTTGCAGATGATAAATCACTCTATATAAGCTCTATTTAATTCTATGATTAAGTTTTAAAAAAATGTCAGGGCAACCATTCAGTGATGACAAACCAAGGATGTTATGCTTAAACCTCAGAATAAATAATAAATTAGATAAGAAATACCCCAAATATATTGCCCCTGAGGGCAAACTCAAATACCTAGGAATCCATATAACACAAGACTTAAACAACACTATATTCTACAACTACACCACAACACTAAATAATATAGAAATGCTAAGTAAAAACTGGAACAAATTTCTATTTACAATGGAGGGCAGGCTGTACTTAACAAAGTCAATCATCTTCCCCAAAATAATATATCTCATACAAGTCTTTTCATTACCACCACTGAAATATATAATACAAAAATACAATAAAATAATCTTAAAATTTCTATGGTATCCACTTAAACTTAGAATAGCCTTAAATAATCATTTACCAAACTGGGAAGATTGTGGAATTAATCTTCCAGATATTGAAATATATGCCCAATTAGCAGTAATTAAAAATATCACCCTATGGTTAAATCCACTATACTCTTCTATTTGGAAGTCATTACATGAACAAATATGCTTAGATGATATGCAGAAAAATATCCAGGATCATCTACTCATTGTATCAAATATTTTATCTGAAGTAGTTAACTTCATTTTATCCACAACCTGTGGGTATTCAGATCCATATTGGATCCGAGCTGGCAAAATATTTTCTAGCATCTGCTCCAGGCTCCGAGCTCCTCCCCCTACCCATAATGCGCCACCATCTCCTGCCTTCCCTCAGTTCTTGTTTGCCGCGCCACAGTGAGCATCATGGTCTCTTTGCTCTGAGCTCAGGGATAAGTAAGTTGGGATTGTTCTTCCTATTTAGTGTGTCTGTGATCGTTAGTGTATCCTACCTACTGCATTAGTATAACACTTTGTTCGTCTGTTCAAAAAAAAACAAGTTTTTTGTCTTGTCAGTTGCTGTTAGGCCCACTTTCCCTCAGCGTGTGTGTGTTGTATTCTTTCTGTAGGGAGTGGCGTTCAGTTTTGGACTATGGTTGATCAGCGTATATCAGTCTTCAAAAAATGTACAGTGTGTGGCCACAAGCTCTCACTGGCGGATGGTCACACTCTGTGCGTAATTTGTTTGGTTGTGCCCCATTTATCCACCCAGTGTGCTATCTGTGCAGGTTTTAACCCAAGAGCCCTCAGGGATCGAAAGGCCATATTGGTCGCCAAGGGTCTTCTCCCTGCTTCTATGCTGGATTCTGCTTCGGCCTCGGTCTCCGGTACTCCCACCAAATCTCCCACCCAGACAGGGACTCAAACTCCTGCTTTTTCTGGTGCTGGGGCAGACGAGCAAAAAGAAAAAGAGAGAGACAAGGACAGAGAAAGGTGCAGGGAGGATAAAGAAAGGAGGAGGGATAGGCCTCGCAAGAGATCCCCGGACAGGGAGCCTTTCCTTAGCTAAGACTTTGAGGCCAGTTTCTCCATGACTCCCATCACCCAGTTTCTCGCCAGAGCTTCTGGAATCTTCGGATCTGAGGCCTTCCTCATCCTTACTGCACAGACCAGCCAGATCCAAGTCTGTTGCTTCTTCACGATGGACTCTGAGCTTATCAGACTTAGACATGGACAGGATGATGCGGAGATTTCTTTAGGCCCAAATACAGAGGGAGTCTTGCCAGGCCCCTCTCCCTCCGGAGGGGGGATCTCCATGCCATTTTTCTGCCTCTTTTCTCCTTCCCCGATCCGGGCAACTGCTTCGGTGTTTTTGGATACGAGGCTCTTTGGAGCTGGTAGCTCAGCGTCGACAGTTCCTCAAACCTCGACTCCAGCTGTTACCTTGATTTCCTTGGATCCAACTAGTTCGGATCCGAGTGACTCTCTGAGCCGTGGACAGGGAGTCGGACCCGAGGGAATGGATTCTTCTTTGGCTCCGAACCATTCCCTTGGACCTCAGGTTACCCTTGCTTCTGCTCCGATCCCCACTTCGGACCCAGGGAGGGCTTCTTCCTTGCTGGGTGCCAAGGAGGTACGCTCCATCGACATTCAAAGTGGTGGAGAGGGTTCTCTTCCCAAGGATTGAGACCCCAGCCCATCTCCTCGGATTCCACCCAGACCCCGCTGCATTTGGCATCAACTTCCTTCATCCTATCTCAAGGACAAGCCCTTGCCAGGGGACCCCTAGATTATTTCCTCTGAGGAACCCCCTGCAGCTCACGAGTCCTCTTCGGAGTGTCCCCACTGAAGAGGGCAACCGTAAGTGCAAGCGCAAAAGGAGGCACTTGGACTCCCCTGAGTTCCTCACTACGGACACAGATTTAGAGGAAGGAGAAGGTTCCCCCAGGTCACCTCCCGAAGATGTCTCCTTCAAAGACATCACTGAGATTCTCCTCCAGAGGGGAGGTTGGTCAGCCCCAAAACCTTCTACGGATGAGTCCATGTTACTGGAGGCCTTTGGCATGGGCCCATCTTCTTCCTGGGTGTCCCCTCCAGTGGATCCCTTGGTGGACCTTATCACCACACGGGCATGGAAGGAGCCTGACACCATAGAGCCTATCCCCAAATGCCCTGACAAGATTCTGTCTCCTCCCACCGACAGACAACCATGGTCTAAAGGAGCCCCCATTGATGCTGTGGTGGTCGCAGCAGCCACCAAGAAGGAACTAGCAAAGGAGAGTTCTCAGTCCATTCTCCGGAGTTCTGGTCAATGGATAGGTTTGGGAAGCGTGTTTGTCAGTGACTTTTTCCATCCGTGCGCTGAACTATTTGGCACATGTTATCTGGCTTCAGCGAGACCTTGTTTCAGAATTCGCTGAGTCACCCCCAGAGTCCTTATCGCAGTAGGACAAACTGTTCTCCACAAAAATGTAGACTCTGAAGTCTCCTTTCCCACGCTACGGAAGGAGCGGCTTGGGTGGCTGGGACAGGAGTAGCCATGAGGTGTCACGCCTGGCTCAGGTTGTGTCAGTTTGCAGACCCTTTCAAGCCATCATTTATTAATGCCCCCTATCTTCGGGAAGACAGTATGTGACACTCTCTTGTCCAGAGTGAAAAAGACGGGAAGACTTTGTCTGCCATCGGGATCCGCTTCTCTAACCCACAGCGGTCCTTTTCTAGGAATCAAAGAGGGCAAAAGAAGATGTGGTCCCGCAACTCTGTTTTCCCGGGAGTCTGAGGGCAACTATTCCCCCAGAGGCAGAGGGGGACAGGATCGACGCCGACCCAGAGGTAGAATGGGGGTCCTAGGAATTTCAGGTCTAGAGAACCTTTTTCCTGACAGGCCCACCCAACAGCCCTGAGAGGTTGCCCGACTGTCCTACTCTGGAGGCAGTCGGGGGGGGGGGGAATTGTCATTGCACCCAGTGGCATGGGAGTCCATAACTGCAGATCGTTCGGTGCTACAAATAATATCCAGGGGCTACACTATCTCATTTGTTGCCCCGCCAAGGCCTACAAGACACGTCCCAGATGTTCCACCCGCTCACAGGGAGGCCGCAGCTTCAAAAATGAGCCATTGAACCGGTCTCCTTCGGCCAGTCTGGATTTGGCATTTACTCCAGGTTCTTTTTGGTACCAAAAAAGATGGGGGACCTCGGGCCCATCTTGGACCTGTCAACCTTGAAACCTGTCCGTCGCCAAACAAAAGTTCTGGATGGTCTCCTTACAGTCCATTCTACCTTATCTCTGAGAGTGCGACTGGATGTGCTTGTTAGACCTCCAGGATGCCTACTACCATATCAAACTTCACAGAAGCTCCAGGAGGTTCCTTCGCTTCCGGCTGGGAGCCAGTCACTTCCAGTTCAGTGCTCTACCCTTTGGTGTCACCACAGCCCCCAGGGTGTTCACCAAGGTAATGGCAGTTGTAGTAGCTCACCTGAGGCTTCAGGGATTTCAGGTCTTTCCATACCTGGACGACTGGCTCTTCGCTGCGTCCACCAAGCGTCTTCTGTGTTTGGCCTGAAACTACTTCTCTTAGCAGATCGATTGGGGATTATGGTCAATGTTCACAAATCCCAATTGCAACCAGTACAAGTTCTAGACTTCATCGGGGCGCGGCTACACACTTTGCAGCTAAAAGTTTTCTTAACACCAGAAAGGATCTTACATCTCGGGTGTCACATAGCTCAAATAGTGAACCTCAAATTTCCAAAGGCGAGCGATGTTCTCCGGGCTCTGGGCTCCATGGTTGCCTCTATATCTGTTCTTCCTTGCACACGCCTTCATATGCGGGTTCTTCAATGGACTGATGGTCCAGTAGCTAGGCCTGCCCATGGATTTTCCGATCAGGATCAGTCACACCTGCAGGACGTCCCTGCTTTGGTAGCTAAGTTCACCGGAGGTTACAGCGGGATGCCCCTTCGTGTCATCCCCAGTCCAAGCCACAGTGACTACGGACGCCTCCCAACTCGGGTGGGGGGCACTGTTTGGGAAGGGCAGTCCAAGGCATGTGGTCCCAGACAGAGACCAAGTTGCACATAAATGTTCTAGAGATGAGGGCAGTGCTTTTAACGTTGAAAGCATTTCACACTATCCTCCCTCTCGGAATGATTGCAATTCAGTCAGACAACATGTCGGTTGTCTGGTATGTCAGCAAACAAGTGGGAACCAGATCCTATCCCCTGTGTCGTGAGGCCATGAGAGTGGGAGTGGTCGACTTCCACCGGTTTCTGATTGCAACGCACATCCCAGGACACTCCAGTATTTTAGTGGACAGATTGAGTTGGACTTTTCTGATGCCATACCAATGGTCTCTGAAACAGTCAGTAGCGGAAGAGATATTCCTTGCACGGGGACAGCCTTGCTGCGATCTCTTCGCATCTCCTTCTAGCACGAAGTGCAGCGAGTTCTTCGCTCTGATTCCCTCTCCAGGGGATGCCCCCAGGGACGTGCTCTAGTCCATGTTTGCCCTCCGGGCTTCTGTATGCTTACCCTCTGTTACCACTCATCCTGAAGTTCCTTTAGAAAGCTTGCCGATTTGGGGTGCAAAGTGATCCTCATTGCCCCGTTCTGGCCTCGCCAAGTTTGGTTTCTCTTCCTTTGATCTCATCTTTTAGCTCCTCCATGGATTCTGGATCCTTGCCCGAATCTAATCTCTCATCCTTCTGGTGACTGCCCGCCCAACCTGGACAGCCTCAAGCTGACAGCTTGGTTGCTCCAGTTCCATTGATTGCCAGGACGCCCGGTCTTTCATCCCCTGTAAAATCTATACTAGTGGCCTAAAGCTTCTGCTAGGAAAGTTTATTGCAGTAAATGGAAGCGTTTTTCCATTTGGATCTCTCACAGGAACCTGGATCCTTTTACAGCTCCTGTTCTGGTGGTGTTAGATTTTTTGACTAATATTTTAAAGCAAAGAGCTACAGTTGGCAGCCATTTCTAATTTTCATGTTGGGGAAGATAACATCGCCTTAGCTTCTTCTGGGCTGTGCAAGGCTTTTCTTAAAGGCATTTTTCTTTTGCATCCTCCTGTCAAAGATTCGGTGCCTCCTTGGGACCTTACCTTCATCCTCCAGGCATTGGTGGCTCCCTCCTTTGTACATGCAGCTTCAGTGGATCTAAAGTTTTTGTCTTGGAAGACCGCCTTTCTAGTGGCCATTACATCAGCCAGGCGGGTTTCTGAGCTTCAGGCTTTGTCTGCCATGCCTCCGTGTTTGGTTTTCAATAAGGAAAGGGTATCTCTCCGTAAAAATCCTTCATTCTTACCCAAAGTGGCATCTGAATCAACCAGTCTATTAATCTACCTGTTTTCTTTCCCAATTTCCAAAATAAGGGTGAATATAAACTTCACTTGTTAGATGTTCATAGACAACTTTGTTTCTATCTTCATAGCACAAAGTCATTCCGCAAGTCCAACCAATTGTTTGTTTCCTTTTCTAAACCTTTTTTGGGAAAGGCTATTTCCAAGGTTTCCTTAGCTAGATGGATCACTCTTTGCATTTCGCATGTTTGCAAAGCAAAAGGTTTATCTCCTTCTGGTATAATTAAAGCTGACTCTACCAGTTCCATGGCGACTTCTGCTGCCTTTTGGTCTAGGATTTCTCTGGATGACATTTGCACAGCAGCAACTTGGGCAGGGCAAATCTACATACCTTCATTTCTCATTATAAATTGGACCTGATTTCCAGAGGAAGAGCATCCTTTGGCTCTGCGGTGCTCAGGAATATCCTTCCATGAGGGCCTCCCAGGATTTAAGTAGCTGGGGACTCTGTCCCACAGGTTGCAGATAAAATGAAGTTAACTACTTCAGATAAAAAAGTTATGTACTCACCATAACGTTCCATCTGAGTAGTTATACTTTATTTTTCTGCAGCCTTCCCTCCCTCCGTCCCCCTGACTATATCATATCCATAAGTATGTTGGGTTCTTTGGGCTGAGTTGCTAATGTGTATAGTTGCAGCAAACTCGATCTGAGGGAAGGCAGGAGATGGTGGTGCATTATGGGTAGGGGGAGGAGCTCGGAGCAAATGCTAGAAAATATTTTGTCGGCTCTGATCCGATATGGATCTGAATACCCACAGGTTGCAAATAAAATGAAGTTAACTACTTCAGATAAAATATTTGATGCAATGAGTAGATGTTCCTGGATATTTTTCTACATATCATCAAAGCACATTTGTTCATGTAATGACTTCCAAATAGAAGAGTATAGTGGATTTAACCATAGGGTGATATTTTTAATTACTGCTAATTGGGCGTATATTTCAATATCTGGAAGATTAATTCCACCATCTTCCCAGTTTGGTAAATGATTATTTATGGCTATTCTAGGTTTAAGTGGATACCATAGAAATTTTAAGATTATTTTATTGTATTTTTGTATTATATATTTCAGTGGTGGTAATGAAAAGACTTGTATAAGATATAATATTTTGGGGAAGATGATTGACTTAAGTACAGCCTGCCCTCCATTGTAAATAGAAATTTGTTCCAGTTTTTAGTTAGCATTTCTATATTATTTAATGTTGTGGTGTAGTTGTAGAATATAGTGTTGTTTAAGTCTTGTGTTATATGGATTCCTAGGTATTTGAGTTTGCCCTCAGGAGCAATATATCTGGAGTATTTCTTATCTAATTTATTATTTATTTTGAGGTTTAAGCATAACATCCTTGTTTTGTCATCATTGAAGCATAGTCCTGACATTTTTTTGAAACTTAATCATAGAATTAAATAGAGCGTATATAGAGTGATTTATCATCTGCAAACAGCTGTACCTTTAAATTTACATTTTTAGTTATTTCTATACCTTGTTTGTTGATCAGTGATCTAATACTGTTGGCATATGGTTCAATCAATAATGCAAACAATAAAGTTGATAGGGGACAACCTTGTTTAGTTCCTTTTTTAATTGTAATAGGGTCTGATCTATGGGATCATAGTTTAACATTTGCTGAGGAGTTTTCATATAATGTCATAATTAAGTTTATAAAAGCTTTGTATAACTACTCAGATGGAACGTTATGGTGAGTACATAACTTCTTTTTATTGGACTTTAAAATCATACTTAATAGAAAGCAAGAACAAAAATTATCATCACTCGATATAAATTAGACAATATCAACCTCAAACAATTGTAAATGCTGATCCCAGTATTAAATCCTGGATATTTTTTAATTTTTCCAATAGCTTACCCTCTAATAATTTTGAAACACTTCATATTGACAAAATGGGAATTTTGAAGAAAGCAGATTTAATATACTGGCATCAAATCTTAGAAAGAAACAACATACCAACTATCTCTTATCCTATAGACAAATACAACTTATCCAATGGCATCTGGTTAACTCTACAATCTTTGAGACAAATCTTAATAGATAAAAAGGACACAATGCAAATTTCAGTTGAACAAAATATACCTAAGTTTATTGACTACATTACACTTATTAGTAATCAACCTTTACAAGGAAATGGTTGTCTATCTAATATCTACACATTAATCAAAGAGTCAAAAATATACCACAAAGATTCTTACTGGAATTATTTCGCAAAGGTTAATAAACAACCTCCCCAAGAAGCATTATTTCACAAAGGTTAATGAACAACCTCCCCAAGAAGCTGACAAAAAGCTTATACTTAGATCTTCAAAATATACTACACTGTCTCCTCACTGCCACCTCTTCACATGGATATTTCTCCACAGAAGTTTTTACACACCACACAAGTTAGCTCTAATGTTTAACAATCAAGAAAGCTGCAGGAGATGTGAAAAGAATTTAGAAGCAAACTGGGAACATATTTTCTATGATTGTATAAAACTAAAACCCTGTTGGAATAATATGGACTCTTTCTTTCAGACATTATTTAATGATAGGTTTGAATTAACTAAATCCACTGGTGTTGTTTAATTCACCTGTACCAAACAGTGTTACAAGAAACAGACTATCAATATTGTTGACTTTATTATTTAGAGCCAGAAAGATAATAACCATCAACTGGAAAAAAACAGGTTTCTCCATCATTAAAAGAATTCAAAAATCTCGCTAAGACCATTGGTCAAATGGATATGAACACTGTAAAAAAACTAACAGAATTGCATCATTTCGGAACTCTTGGTTAACAGTAATGGAAACCATGGAGAAAATGGACAATACACCTAACTGAATTGATATGAATTTCTTTGTTTGCATGTGCTTTCATCTAGATGTTTAGACACCTTTGTAAATAGTTATTCTATTTTTTCTAGTTGTTTTAATGTTACTACTGTAATTATCTTCTATCATTAACTTCATGTAAGTTAATATCACATTGTTACATAAATGTTTTATTAAACGATTGTAATTAATTTGAGAAAAGAATAAAAATATAAGAGAAAAAAAGAATGTAACCACAGTGTACCCTACCGGAAAAGAACAGAGTTAACTTGCAAAGTCTAAGAAAATAAGTGAATTGTTCACTGTTTTTATCTCAGCTAGGAGACAGAATGTCTGCAGCTAAAAATTCTTTCTATTGTCAGGAAACAGAAATAATTACAGGTTTCAAAGGTAAAAGTGTTTAACTGTTTTACGACTTCCAGTTCCAGGCAAACTTCTGATAGATAAGTATTTTTGACACAGAGGTGCTAAAATTCTAAGTTTCTGTTAGCCTGGGAACTGAAGGCAGAGGTGACAAAGAATGATGTAATCTGAGATAACCCAGCAGAAATGTTTGATAGTAATTTAAGAACTATCTCGGAGAATGAGTCTGTGCATTTTGTGTCTTGTCTTTAGACCTGAAGCATCCATCTTCTGCACTTCTCTTCTGCATTTGCTTTGCTCTGTATGTAAGACTTAGATCATAGTATCTCTCTTAGAGATAGATAAGAATATAGTAAGATTAGTTTAGATGTTTTCTGTATTTATGTGAGACTGTCCTGCAATGTTGTTTTAAAATATCTCCTATGATTCTGTACTTTGCTGTTACTGTGCTGAGTTATCAAGTATTGTCTTGTACTTTTATTATTAAATATATTTAAACCTTTTAATTGAGGCTGGTTTGTTTTGAGATATTTAAGCTCTTAGTGTACTTGCATATGTGTTTAGTGACACTGTATAAGCCACTCCAATAGCTTTAATTTCTTGGACACACATTTGGATAATAGTAACATTACACAGTAGAATTGGTCACCCTTTGTAAGGGCCGTATAGTAGCTGATAAGTAGTGGTTGGCGGCAGCTGGTACTACCGTATAGTTTTGGCAGAAGAGGGCATAGCTAGTGAATCTGTGCTAGCCTTCCCCAGGAGTGTCTGTGTGTTTGTATATAAATCAAATCTCAAAGTGTGTGTGTGTCAGCTACTTGGGCAAGGACATGGAGCACTGGTTGAACAGAGAGGGTGCTGGGGGGGTTTGGCTTGGCCACTCGGCTGAGATCTGAACCCTATTGCTATGCTAGTGGGGAGCATTACTGGGGATCTGGGGAGAGAAACCAGCACCAGACTGACTGTGATCTCTATGTGCTCTTAAGGGAAATTGTATTTTACTGTTTGTGTACTTGTCAACTTCCCAATGTGCACATCCCTTACGTCATGCTAGTGGTGAGGATTGAGGCTCCTTGATATACTGGGCCAGTGCAGGGGTGTTGCATATAAATTTTTTGGCAGTGGTGGGGTAGCCGCATCACATATTAATTGGTTGATAATGGTGAGATAGCCGCATCACATATTAATTGGCTTGTAGTGGTGTGAATATTGAATTCCTGTAGCTTGTGTACAGTTATCACTTAAGGTGTTTGTCCTCTTAGTCAGCCATGCAGTGAACATTGAGTTCCTATCACAATTGTTTTATTTTCTTTGTTAGCTTACTTAATCAGGGAGAGCAGGCAAGCATGTCAGCAGAGGAGTATGGCGAGCTGACAAGAAGCCAGTTGGCTGAGCTGTGCCAGGCTAAAGGACTAGTGTATGCCAACCTAACTAAAGCAGACATGATTGCAGCTTTAGTCACAGCTGCATTAGAGAATAGCAACCAGGAGGACAATCAGACTGGCCGTGGGGGTGTACAACTCTCAGAAAATGGACAACTCAACCTTTCCACAGAGGATTTAAAAAATCCATCTGGAGTTAGAGACTTGAGCTAGAGGCCACACATTTGGAAATAGAGGCAGCAGAGAGACTGAGGCATCTAGAGATGGAGGAAAATGGAAAACTCCTATGCCTGGAAGCTGAGGAGAAGGAGAGGCAGAGACAACATGAAAGGAGATGCTGACTCTTCGCCAGAGTCATGTAGGTAATGGGGAAGGGAGTAACCAATCCCCAGAAGCAACAAATGTCAGTAAATTTCTTCCACAATTTACAGAGGGGGATAATTTTGATAGTTTCATTCATATGTTTGAGACGGTATGTAAACAGTATAATGTTAACCAAGGGCTCTGGGTACGGTTCCTAACCTTCTTACTCCCTGGTAACGCTGTAACTGTTCTTTCCAAACTGCCTGATAATGACTGCTTAAATTATAGTGTTGTAAAGAATTGTTTGCTAGAATTCTTTAAGTTAACACCTGAAGCTTATAGGAAAAACTTTTGTGAGCATAGATGCAAGGCAAATGAAAGTGTGTGTGAATATGTTGTTGAACCAAGCACTTTTTTTATCAGTGGATGAGTGGATGTCAGGTCACCACTATTGAAGGGCTGGCAGACCTTTTGGTGAGGGAACAAGCCCTTAGCACTTTGCCTGAGGACATGAGTATTGGAATCTGGTTAGCTGATAGACAGTGCTCTACTGCAGATGAGTTGGGGAAGAGTGTAGACCAATACCTAGCAAGCAGGGCATCACTGCACAGGAAAGGGACACCCAGTGCTGCTCATGGGTCTAAGGGAACCCATGGTGGGCAGTTGAGACTGCCACAGAATAGTCCGCCATTAGCTAGGGAAGCCACTAGTCCAGGTACATGCCCAGGACCTAGGGTTAAATGTTTTAAATGCAACCAGTAGGACCATGTAGCATATAGATATCCATGGAGGCAAGGTGGCGAGCCAGTAAGAGGGAATGACAAAATTCCACAGTGGGTTGTCTTGAGACAACAAGGATACTAAACCACCACCCTGCAGGTGTTGATAGGGAATGATTTTGGTAATGCAGTACCATGTGAGCATGCAGTTACATGATGTCAGGCTTGAAGATGAGCATGTGGGTCTGGTAGCATGGGGAGACCCAGACAGACTGCATACTTGCAGCCAGGACTGGTGAAGTGGTTACTTCAGGGAGGGAGCTACTCTGTAGTAGTGAGACTGCAGGTGAGCCACAGTTGCTTGTGGGTACTGATATTCCCTTGGACAGAGTGACTGCAAGGGCAGAGGTGAGTAGTAGTACCCAGGCTGACAGTGAGGCACCGTTGTCAGAGGATAACAGACTTCCTGGGGAAGGGGAGGTGTGAAGGGTTACAAACAGAGTTGAGACAGGCTCAGCTCTTAGACCCTGGATTACAAGGCCTGAGGCAGGTAGCTAGTGAGGTACCTCATTCTCAATGGAAAGGGGAGTCTGTATACTGGGACAAAGGATTACTATATAGAGAATGGACCCCTGAGGGAGGGCTAGAGGGTGAGAGAATACAGCAGTTGGTAGTGCCTAGAGCCTACCATCAAGCACTTCTAGTCATAGCCCATGATGTTCACTTTGCAAGTCATATTGGCATAAAACGTACAAAGAGACGTATTATGCAGAACTTCTATTGGCCTGGGATTTACAGATATGTAACAGGGTACTGCAGGACCTGTGAGCAGTGCCAAAAGGTAGGCAAGACAGGAGACAAGGTGAAAGCTCCGTTGATGCCTTTGCCTTTGATTGAGGAGCCATTTCAGATGGTAGCTAGGGATATTGTGGAGCCTCTGAGTGTCCCAAGTTCCACAGAAAAAAAGTATATCCTAAGTGGTAGTAGATTATGCTACCAGATATCCTGAGGCAGTGGCTCTGTCCTCCATTGATGCAGAAAAGGTGGCAAATGCTTTGTTAGAGATTTTCAGCAGGGTAAGTTTCCCAAAAGAATACTGACTGACAGAGGTGCCAATTCCATGTCAGACCTGCTAACTTGTCTGTGGAAGTACTGTGGAATGAAACAACTAAAGACCACCCCTACCATCCCCAGACTAATGGTCTTGTTGAGAGGTTAAACTCTGCACTCAAGATGATGTTACGGGCATTTGCAGGCCAGTGTAAGAGGGATTGGGACAAATATTTGCCCCATCTGTTGTTTGCTTACAGAGAGGGTCCCCAGGAATCCACAGGTTTATCCCCCTTTGAGTTGTTGTATGGGCATAGGGTGAGGGGACCTCTAGATTTAATTCCAGATGAGTGGGAGGGTTTGTGTGAATCCCACAAGGAGTCTGTTGTGGCATATGTCCTAAACCTCAGGACAAGGCTCAGGAGAACTTGGCAAAAGCCCAACAGCAGAAAAAGTCTGGGATGACAGGAATGCAGGAGCTAGAGAGTATGCTGTAGGGCAGCAGGTAGTGGTTCTTATTCCTGTCAGACATAACAAGCTGCAGACAACTTGGGAGGGACCCTACAAAGGTGTTAAGGAAGGTCAGTGATGTTAACTACATAGCAGAACTACTAGGCAGGAGGCAGGGGCGCATATTGTACCATGTTAACATGATGAAGCCTTACCATGATAGGGAGGCCCTTGTGTTGAGTATTTGCAGTGGATTGCAGGAGTCTGAGGGGGATCTTGTGACTGATCTCAGTGAGGCTCGGACTGACATCTCAGTGGAAGGGGTAGCAATGTCCCAACAGCTATCCTCTACCCAGGTTTGAGAAATCTGAGCAGTGTTACATGAGTTTGGGGACATGTTCATGGGGAAACCAGGGTGCACCCACCCTGGTGCAACACCATGTGGATTCAGGACCCCAAAGGCCTATTAAGCAGGCCCCTTATAGGGTGTCTACGAGAGTCAAACAGACTCTGAGGGAGTCGCTACAGGAAATGCTGGAACTAGGGGTAATTCAGGAGTCCAGCAGTCCCTGGGCCTCCCCAGTGGTGTTGGTGCCAAAGAAGGATGGCAGTACTACGTTCTGTTTGGACTACAGGAAATTAAATAATCACACAGAGTCAGATGCTTAGCCCATGCCTAGGACGGATGAAGCCCTAGAGCAGCTGGATAGGGCTAAGTATCTTACTACCATTGATCTTACCAAGGGTTACTGTCGGGTGCCCTTGACTCCCAGTGCTAGAGAGAGGTCAGCCTTTGTGACTCCTTTTGGCTTGTATGAGTTCACAAAGATGCCCTTTGTGATGAAAAATGCCCCAGCGACTTTCCAGAGGCTGGTAGATCATATCCTAGAAGGAGGAGGAAGTTTTGCCCTCGCTTACCTAAATGATATTACCATCTACAGCCATTCCTGGCAAGAGCACCTTCAGCATGTCATGAAGATGCTGGCTGGACCACAGGGTTGACCATTAAGCCCAGCAAATGTCAGGTGGGTATGACAAGAGTTCTCCTGCATTGGACATAGAGTGGGGAGTGGTAAGATTAAGCCAGAACCTGCCAAGTGGAAGCCATTCAGGCATAGTCTGCACCTGTTACCAAAAAGCAAGGTGAGTGCATTTTTAGGGACAACAAGGTACTACAGAAAGTTTGTCCTCAATTATAGTACCATAGCTGCTCTCCTCACAGACCTGACAAGGAAAAACAGGCCAGATGAGGTAGTGTGGACCCCAGCATGTGAGCAGACATTTTAAAAGCTTAAAGAAGCTTTGGGAGGACCCCCTATATTAGCCAGTCCAGATTACAGCAAAGAATTTCTTGTGTAGGTGGATCTTCAAACCATGGGGTAGGGGCTGTACTTAGACAGATTTCTTCAATGGGAGAAGAGCACCAAGTGGTTTGTCTCAGTCGTAGGCTCCATCCCAGGGAGGAATGCTATGCAGCTGTAGAAAAGGAATGTCTAGCCGTAGAGTAAGCACTGCAGAAACTTCAGCCTTATTTGTATGGAAGGAAATTAACTGTAGTTACTGACCACAATCCGCTAACATGGTTACATTAAGCCAGTCAGCAAAATGCCAAGTTACTAAAGTGGAGCCCAGTGTTGCAGGCATATGATATGACAGTGCAGCACTGCAGTGGGGTTAGCAATGCCAACACAGATGGACTCTCAAGAGAGGGAATGGGGTAAGGTATTCCCAGATAGGCTCAACCCTCTCAAGCAATGTTTCTCAAGGGTCACTTGAAAAACTAGCTTGAGTTTTCATGGGGGGGGGGGTTATGAAGGCTGCCAGCCCAGCTAGCTAGAATTTTCTAAATAATTCTGTCTCATTTGTGAATATTAATATGATCCATAGGCTCGTCTTACAAATGTAAAATAACTATATGTTGTATGTGTATTAAACTGCTGGTGCAGAAGTGGGTGTTAAACTGTATGTTGTGTGCTGAGCTTCAAGAATGTAGCCACGGTGTACCATAGTAGAAAAGAACAGAGTTAACTTGCAAACTGTAAGAAAATAAGTACATTGTTTACAATGGTGTTTATCTCAGCTAGGAGACAGAATGTCTGCAGCTAGAAATTCTTTCTGTTGTCTGGAAATAGAAATAATCACATGTTTCAATTTCCAGTTCCAGGCACATTTCTGAGAGATAAGTATTTTTGACAGAGAGGTGCTAAAGATTTAAGTTTCTGTTAGCCTGGGAACTGAAGGGAGAGGTGACAAAGAATGATGTAATCTGAGATAACCCAGCAGAAATGTTTGATGGTAATTAAACAACCATCTCAGAGAGCAAGTATGTGCATTTTGTATCTTGTCTTTGCACCTGAAACATCCATCTTCAGCACTTGTCATCTGCATTTACTTTGCTCTGTAGGTGAGACTTGGATCATAGTATTTCTCTTAGAGATAGATAAGAATATAGTAAGATTAGTTTGGTGGTGCAGAGGTTAGCGTTGCCGCCTCACAGCAAGAGGTTCTCTGGTTCGATCCTCGGCTGGGGTGCCTTCTGTCCGGAGTCTGCATGTCCTCCCTGTGGGCATGTGGGTTTCCTCCCACATCCCAAAGGTATGCTGTAGGTGGATTAGTCATTCTGAATTTGCCCTTGGTGTGCGTGTGTGCACTTTCTGTGGAAGGTTGGATGCAGGGCTGGCAACTCGACACCATAAAACTCCACTGCCAATCATGAGCGGACAGGTGATCTGCTGTGGCGACCCCTAGCCGGGAAAAGCCGAAAGAAGAAGTTTAGATGTTTTCTGCATTTATGTGAGACTGTCCTGCAATGTTGTTTTAAAATATTTCCTGTGATTCTGAACTCTGCTGTCACTGTGTTATTGAGTATTGTCTTGTGTTTTTTTATTTATTATTAAATATATTTAAATCTTTTAATTATGACTGGTTTGTTTAGATGTATTTAAGCTCTTAAAGTACTTACATATGTATTTGGTGACACTGTAGTTTTGCACACACCATTTGGATAACAGTAACATCACACAGTAGAATTGGTCACCCTTGTAAGGGCCTTATAGTAGATAAGTAGTGGTTGGTGGCAGCTGGTACTATCGTATAGTCTGAGCAGAAGGGGAAATAGCTAGTGAACGTATGCCAGCCTTCCCCAGGAATGTCTGTGTGTTTGTATATAAATCAAATCTCAGAGTGTGTCAGCTACTTGGGCGGGGAAACAAAGCACTAGTTGAACAGAGAGGGTTCTGGGCTTTTGGCTTGACCACTCAGCTGAGATCTGAAGTCTTACGGGGGTTAGAGAGGGAGAAACCACCCCCAGACTGACTGTGATCTCTGTGTGCTCATAAGGGAAATTGTACTTTACTGTGTGTGTTCTTGTCAACCTCCCAATGTGCACTTCCCTCATCGGTGCTAGTGGTGAGGAGTGAGGCTCCTTGATTACTGGGCCAGTGCAGTGGCGTCACACTGGCCTCTACTGATTTATGCCTACTGAGGGATGTGAGGCAAAGAGAAGTGAACAGCTATGTAGGAATACAACAAAAAGAAGGAAATTTGTCCGAACGGATTTACAT
Source organism: Protopterus annectens (assembly GCF_019279795.1). Lineage (NCBI taxonomy): Eukaryota > Metazoa > Chordata > Ceratodontiformes > Protopteridae > Protopterus > Protopterus annectens. The sequence goes on along the minus strand of NC_056750.1, from coordinate 291,822,620 downwards.
TTGGCACTTGTGATATACAACTTGAGGATATTCAGTCTTGGTATGAGCAAAGCAGCTGTTGAGGGATGCATGGTTAACATAAGACCTATCATCATAGAAAGTTGACCAAAAAGAGGTGATTGTTCAGAGATTGCATACTAGCAAATGGGTGACTGGGTAACCAACAACATAGGAGGGAAGATAATTGCATTTATTTATTTAGGTATTTTATTTTGTTTTTTTTGACTGGGATATTCTGAGTATGAAAACTCAGTTTCCACTCAAGCTCAGGGAGAAAAGCTTCACAAAACAGTAACAGATGTACAGTAGCATTTACCATGGTACAAAACCATGGACAAGTATTGGAAATGGATTTACAATACAGTAACGGAGAGTACAGTTAGTAGTTACATGATAAAAAATGTACAAGCATGTCATATTCATTTACGTATGCAAGTCTTATGTAATTGCACATCATTACTTTTCAGTGCAGAAATAAAATTAAGGGGAAGTAGTAGGAATAATATATGTAGGTTGCAATAGATTGTTAGGTATTCTCAGTGGCGGATCCAGGAATTTGCAAAGGGGGGGCACAGTCTGGTTGGTTGACTACTGGGTGAAAGCGGGAAAGTGAGACACTGGGTTTGGTGGTTGTGAAAAGATCACCTTAAGAAGTTCTGACATCATGTGTGGAAAGACATCAATTTAAATTCAGTTGCACATGATTTTGCTGTGGATATGGTATTAGAAATAAGTAATTCCTGTGCAGCACACAGCACTTGTACAGATAGTACAAATATTTTCAATGCATGTCTGGAAGGTGATTGGTTGTGCATACCACATCACATCATTCTTCTTCCATGTCATACTGGGCATATGCACTGTTATAAACTTGGAAAGAAACCATCTGAAAGTGGAAATAACCATAGTGAAATGTATGTTATTGTTATGTGACATAAAATATATACCACAGATACAGATGTTTGGATAAATTAGTAAAAGCTTTATTGAATGAATGTACCAATTAACTAAACTCATAAAACTTTCCTAAGCAGACCATAATGTTTTTGGATTGTTTTCTGTTTATTTTTCCTATGGTTTTAAACACAATTAATTATCTTTTATTAGTGTTTTCATAACAAAAGTTCTACTGTACTTTTTCTCTCCTTTCAACAAATTCTAGAGTGAGTGTGGGAGGGGGAGGCACTGCTGGTCTCCAGGAGTTCAAAAATGCCAGTGTTGGTTGTACTCTTCCATTGAATTTTTTTTCTGTGACTTCAATGTTTTCCAAGTTCATGGTCATCTGAATTTGAGTAATTTTCTTTTCCAACACGTCTTCTTTGACACTGAACTTCTGTCGTGTCGAACTTTCACTAGGCTTGGATTGCAGTCACCCTAGTTTCAGCATTGGGAAAATAGTTCTCCTAATTTGGGGAATGCAGTACTTTATGCAAGTGTGATTTATAACTGGAACAGTCTCTGTAGCAATGACCATTTTGGGAACTTGAATATACATGTTCCAATACAATTGCTGCTGCCTTTTGTTTCCACAGTTGCTGGCAACTTAAATGCAGCACTGTTACACTGTCATTTTGCAGGATTTTAAACAATTCAGCTGATGGTTCAGCCATATTAGCAAAGCTTTCTAGTGTCCATTTAACTTCACTCTTCAAGATGTTTGATCCTCATTGACTTTAGATATTCTTTTCAAAGCCACTTATAAAGCCTTCACAGTCATTTTGTCATATTAATCTTCTATTTAGAATTATTTTTTGCCACTTCCTGGTTAATATTTCAAACTTCTGTCCATAGTTCACGTACTCTGTCCATCATGCCTAATCTTTTATATCTACCCTTCATCTCCAGTAGATGTATTGCTCAGCTGAAACCTGACTGGCCTAGTAATTTTTTTTTTTTTTTCTTGTTTACTGTAAGTTTAAACTTTACAGTAAGAATTGGATAGTCTCTGCCACAGTTAGCTCTGGATCTTGATTTTGCTGACTGTGTAAAATTCTTTCATCTCTTCTTGACAAGGATATTGTTGTTCTTATTGTGGTAATGTCCATCTGATGATATCCCCATGTAAAGCCATCTCTTAGGCTGTTGCAAAATAGTGTTTGCTGTGACTTCTGAATTACCTTGGCAGAAAATCAATCTCATGTCTGCTTCATTTTATATACCATTGCCAAACCTGCCTGTTATTCCAGCATTTCACTCACCTACAGTGAATGTAATATCTTCTGTTTTTCCTACCAAAAGGTGGATGCACGTACGTTTGACCATTCTTTTGGTGGTGGTGTAAGCACATAGTCTAAACCATACAGGCCATCCTCTTTGAGATAATATACCACAAAATTCATCTGATCTACCAATAAGTGCTGATATTTTCATAGGGAACTCTCAGATTCACTTAACTTTTCTGTGAACACTTTGTGTGAAAAGTAGAAAGTGTGTGGTTTTTCATTGATGTATGACAACATTATACTTGTCTGTAATACTGGTACATGTGATTTACTCAGTAATATCCCTCAATGAACAGTTAGTCACCGATTTCAATTGCATGCTTTATACTGACTGAACTGCCATGACTGACTTCACAAACGGTACTTCTCTGACCTTCTATGTTGCCTGTGTAGTAGATGAGTTCTGTGATGGTAGTGTTCTGACTGACTTCTGTAATGGTACTTTTAGGACTTTCTATGTTGCCTGTGGAGTAAATGACTTCTGTGATTGTAGTACTCTGGCTAACTTCTCTGATGGTACTTCTAGAACTTTCTGTTGCCTGTGGTGTGTACAACGTCTGTGATGGTATTGCTCTGACTGACTACTGGTGCTTTTCTTACTTTCTATGTTAACTGTGGAGTATATGACTTCTGTGATGGTAGTGCTCCGACTGACTTCTCTGATGGTACTTCTAGAACTTTCTGTTGCCTGTGGTGTGTACAACGTCTGTGATGGTATTGTTCTGACTGACTACTGGTACTTTTCTTACTTTCTATGTTGCCTGTGGAGTATATGACTTCTGTGATGGTAGTGCTCCGACTGACTTCTCTGATGGTACTTCTAGAACTTTCTGTTGCCTATGGTGTGTACAACGTCTGTGATGGTATTGCTCTGACTGACTACTGGTACTTTTCTTACTTTCTATGTTGCCTTTGGAGTATATGACTTCTGTGATGGTAGTGCTCCGACTGACTTCTCTGATGGTACTTCAGAACTTTCTATGTTGCCTGTGGATTAGAGGACTTCTGTGATGGTAGTGCTCTGCCTACTGGCACTTCTCTTACTTTCTATGTTGCCTTTGGAGTCGATGACTTCTGTGATTGTAATACTCTGACTTCTCTGTTGGTACTTCTAGAACTTTCTTTGTTGCCTGTGGTCTATACAACTTCTGTAATGGTACTGCTCTGACTGGCTACTGGTGCTTCTCTTACTTTCTATGTTGCCTGTGGAGTAGATAACGTCTGTGATGGTATTGCTCTGACTTCATTGAATTCTCTTGAGTCTTTTGATTGCCTTTGGAGTAAATGAGTTCTTTCACTGGTTGAAATCTAAGGTCATTTTCTGTTATAAAACGTTTAATCACACAGACTTATTGTGCACTTTTTGTTTTTAGCAACAGATCCTTGGGATAATGACAGGAATGTTTTCAGGACTTCATCAATCCTAATATTGGGATTTTGTTTTCTTTCTTCCTTCTGAAGCCATTGTCCAAAGTCAGTCATTTAGCGATTTTGTAAACCTTGATAATTTTCTAAAACTTCATGTCTCTTCAAAAAGGCAAGATATTGTAATTCAATGGCTTTACACACATTTTTCTAGATGCTGAACTGTATTTACAAGGAGGACAGGAAATCTTCCTTTTGTAAATATTTTGTTCCCTGTTACCATCCATGGAATGAGTGTAAATCTCCATTGTCCTGCACAGCCTCTCATGTAGCTATCCTCAGCTGGTATGACTGATGCAAGCAGCATAAAACAGCACACTGCTTACCATGACAAACAGTCAATGTGTTATACCATCAGAAAATACATAGGAAACTATGCATGAGTGCAGAGCAAGTCATTCTCTACCAAATATTTGTTTTGTGAGTGTAATACTAAGCATTTTGTGATGATCTCTGTTTTCCCATACTGTACTGTAGTACTTGTCACAAATTTCATTCACACTAATGTTCAGTTCTTAATTATGTGGATTAGTGAGTAGCGTTCTTCTTGGGTGTCTTTCTGCAAATAAATCTGTTACGGAAGAATAGTCTGTAGGGATGTATCTATGCATGAATAGCAGCACTAAACTGTTAAGGTGCTCTTATCCCATAGTACTCCGGAGTTCAGACTTTGTCAGTTTTAAGGCTGAATTAGCCCTCTCTACTCCAGCAGTTGTAACTGGAGTGAGTAAGAGGGTATTTAATATGAATTAAATGTTTGGGAATATGTCTGCTTCAAGTCATTTGGCACTGCAGAACTGGCTGATAAAGCTTCCCATGCCCTTTTCCACTGTCTGAGCTGTTGGTACAATGTTGTCGGTGAAGGCAAGTCAAAAAAAATTTTCAGTGAATTCCCTCTAATGTTAAGCTGTTCAGGTTTGATGGAATGAGTATGAATCCTTGAATAGCTGTTGATGCCATTTTACTGAATCGGCTGGAAAGTTCATGAATGAAGTGATCCAGAAAAGGAATAAAAATTGCTCTTCTCCAGTACACTTCTGAAGTCTCTCCATCAGCATTGTTCCTCATAGATTGCTTGTTACAGAAACGTGGAAGGGGTAATTCAGTCATGTGAAATTGTTCAATCTCGCCATTTGTTCTTACACACGGGTTCGGAGCCGATCCTCGGCTCCGATTCAGCCGCTTCACAAGCTCTGCATCTGAAAGAAAGCTCGAGGCACAGTCTATATCCCATGATCCTCCTCTACCATACCTCAGATCTAGTTTGCCGCTGCAGCTGATCGCATCGAGAGAGCTCGGGCCAGTTAACAATTTTGCTATTTTTCTAAATTTTTTGCTAATATTAGAACTGTTTAAAACTTTTACTAGTATTATACTTAAGATGTGTGTGTGTGTGTGTGTATTTAGCCAGGTTTAATTATCTTTAGAAATTTATATAAGTAATATTGGGCTTGGGCCTATTTTTTCTGTCAGGGCTCTGACAGTTAGTAGTACTAGAACGTAGTAAACCTTCTCCTAGTATTTAGCTAATTAATAGTTGTGTGTTTGATATTTACTCGTTATTCCTATATATATATATATATATATATATATATATATATATCATAGTCTATATATTCATATATCTATAGTTAATAGTTAATTAGGACTGTTCATAATCATTAGTAACCTAGAGTTATATAATTATTGTTATAACTTTGATTGCTTAGTAAAGTGTTTCTTTTCAGCCATGTCTGAAAAAGTTAAATCTGGATTTAAAAGGTGTCAGTGTGGACAGAAGATGTCCATCACTGACAACCATGCTTCCTGCGTCTACTGTCTTGGCCCTCTCCACCTGCAGAAGGACTGCTCTATTTGTCACTCCTTCAGTGGAAGAGTCATGATGGAAAGGCGCAGGAAGCTGATAGAGAGGGGCTTATTAAAGCCTGATTTTCAAGAAGACTTGGAAAAGGCTGATCAGACATCTAAGTCTTCGAAGGGGTTGAAGACTTCGAAGGTGTCGGAGCCCAAGCCATCGGCTCCGAGCACGTCTTCTAAGGTTCGGTCGCCGGCTCCACAGACCTCGGGGCCGAGCACCGAGCGATTATCTCTTAACGAGCCCCAGGTCTTGGAGCCGGTGTCGGAGGTTCCTCCACCATCGATCCTTCGGTCGGTGACATCTTTGGCCCCTTCGACCCGTTCTTCCAGACCCTTATCGGACACTGACGTGGATCGTGTGGTATAGAAGCTCATGGAGAATATGGCTCTTTCCAAGTTAATTGCAGTTTCGTCCCAGTTGGTCTCGAAACTTGGAAGCCCTCCCTGTATCTCCAGCAGATCCTCCTCCGAGACCCTTTGAGTCTTCGGAGCCGGCAGAAGAGGAACCGATGATTGTAGAACCTTTGGTGCCGAAGCCTACTTTTGTGTGATCGGCACCACTGACCTCGACTCCCTCGGAGCCCATCGAGGAGTCACGAAGCAGACGATCTCTCCTTGGTTCCGGGGCCTGGAGTCGAACCGAGCTTTCAGTTCCGACTCTTCCTCTCGGGGCCTCGGCTCAGATTAGTTCAGCTCCTTCCTCGGGGTCGGCACCCGTGGTCCCGGTCTCGGGGAAACTACCGTGTTCTTCGGATCCGGTGGAGTCCTCGGCCCGGGGCTTCGGTGCCTTCGACGTTATGAGGAAGGTCTTGTCTGAAAAGGCATTCACCTCATCGGAGTCATCTTCTCCTTCCCCTAAAGGGCCGCGTTCTGTTTCTGTACCAGCGATCCCATCCAAGCGTAAAGACCCAATGCCTCAGTCAACCCCAGAGGGTGTCCCCTGTTCCTCGGAAGCCTCACCAGATGCCCCTTCTGATGAAGTCCCGAGGAAAGACTGTGCAAGAGGAGGCACATTGATTCTCCACAAGAATCACTCACATCAGACACCGATTTGGAGGAACCAGAGGGGTCCCCACGGTCCCCCTCAGAGGATGTCTCTTTTGCTGACATTCTGGAGATCTTGAAACAGAGGGGTGATTGGCAGACCATTGCCCCCACTGAGGACAAATCGGTGTTGCTGAAGGCATTTGGGGCTCAACCTTCTACCTCCTGGGTGACCCCGCCCTTCGATGAACTGATGGAACTGATAGCTCAAAGAGCGTGGGAGACCCCAGATACAGTGGAACCAGTCCCTAGGAAGCCGAACAAATACATTACTGCTCCCCGAGACAAGGCTTACCTTACAAAAGGAGTCCCAGTGGATGCTATGGTGGTAGCGGCAGCCACGAAGAAGGAAATGTCAGTCATCTTCCTCTGTTCATCCTCCTAATAAGGATTCCAGGACTATGGACAGATACGGGAAGCGCGTTTTCAGTTCAGAAACTTTTTCCATGCGTTCGCTGAACTACCTCACGCATTTTACACGACTTCAGAGAGATCTCATTAAAGAGCTGGGAGATACTCTCCAGGGTAACACAGATGCTGCTGTCTCCGAAAAGGTAACAGCACAACTTAAAACCCTCTTGTCGATAGTAAACTCATCCATGAGGCTCATTTCATATGCAGCCGAAGGATCGAGTAGGGCTGCAGCTTCAGCGATTGCTCTACGGAGACAATCCTGGATGCGCCTTTGCTCCTTTGCGGAAGCCTTCAAGTCTTCCTTTACCAATGCCCCATTTGATGGTGCCACCCTGTTTGGTCCCAAAGTAAAGGAGACTCTCACTCGGTGTGAGCAAGAAGGTAAGACACTGTCTGCTGTAGGGGTCCATTTTTCTGCTCCGACCAGACCATACCCCAAAGGGCAAAGAGGCGGAAAAATGTGGTTCCGTAAAACTCAGGGATCTTACCAGCCCACACAGAGTGACGCACCCTCCAGAGGCAGAGGAGGAGGCAGAAATAGAAGACGCTGCCCAGGCGGCAGAGGGGGTCCGCAGAACCAGGGCGACAGGGATAGCGTCCCTGGGAAGCCCTTCCAGCACTCCTGAAGGGAGGCCCGACTGTCATACTCTGGAGGCAGTCGGGGGTCGCTTAGATTTATACCCAGACATCTGGCTAAGTCTTACAATGGATTCTTGGGTACAAAGCATAGTAACCAGAGGATACAATATTCCCTTTATCACAATCCCCCCCCATCAAAGGAGATTTCCAGATGCTCCACCCAGTCTGCGAAATCAAGCAGCCGTAGAAATAAAAAGGCTGCTCGAAAAAAGAGTCATCCAACCAGTCCCGGCAGACCAGATAGGATCCGGAACTTACTCAAGGTTCTTTTTAGTTCCAAAGAAAACAGGGGACTGGAGGCCAATTTTGGACCTCAGCAAACTCAATACCTTCGTGAAGAAGGACAAATTCTGGATGGTCACGCTACAATCGATCCTTCCATTTCTACAGAAGGACGATTGGATGTGCTCTATAGATCTCAGGGATGCTTACTACCATATCAAAATGGCCAGAGCTTCCCGAGATCATCTGCGCTTCTGGCTGGGAGCCAGTCATTTCCAATTTCGAGCACTGCCCTTTGGTCTCACCTCCACCCCCAGGGTGTTCACCAAATGCATGGTAGTAGTGGCGTCTCACCTGAGGCAGATGGGATTCCAGGTGTTTCCATATCTGGACGACTGTTTCCTCACCGCCACCACCAGACATAGTCTACTGCAAGCCAGAGAATACACGATCAACCTTTGTTCCTGTTTAGGGATTTCTATCAATTTTGAAAAATATGCCTTATCGCCCTCACAGCATATTTCATTCATAGGGGCAGAATTAGACACTACTACAAGACTAATCAAACTCTCGCAAACAAGAGTATCAACCCTCAAAGACCAGGTCGCTATTCTGATTCGGAGCAGAAAAGTTCCTGCGGCACAAGTGCTAAAAGTACTGGGCTTGATGTCAGCCACGTTGGTTGCAGTTCCCCTCGGCAGGATGCACATGAGAATCCTCCAGTGGCTACTCTTCACACAGTGATCGTTCCAACAACTCCCTCTGTCTCACCACATTTCGATCACGGAATCTTGCAAGCGGGATCTTCAATGGTGGCTAAACAGCCAAGACCTAACGATGGGTCATCCGTTTGTATTACCCAGTCCTGTAGCCACAGTAACCACGGATGCTTCCCTGAGGGGGGGGGCTTTTTCAGGGGAGAACAGTAGCCACAGTAACCACGGATGCTTCCCTGAGGGGGGGGGGGCTTTTTCAGGGGAGAACAGTCAAAAGAGAGTGGTCCAAGATAGAGTACAACCTGCATATCAATGTTCTGGAGCTGAGAGCAGTGTTCCTAGCGTTGCAACACTTTCACGACTCTCTACCTCTGGGAACAGTGGCAGTTCAGACGGACAATATGTCAGTGGTCTGCTACATAAACAAGCAGGGTGGAACCAGATCTTATCCATTATGCAGAGAGGCACTGAGAATTTGTCAATGGGCATCGTCCACAGGTCGCTTTCTGATAGCGATGCACATCCTGGGGTAATCCAATGTCATTGCGGACAGGTTGAGCAGAGCCATCCTGTTACCTCACGAGTGGTCCCTGAACAACATAGTGGCGGAAAGAATTTTCCGCAGATGGGGCCAGCCTTGCTGCGACCTTTTTGCACCCCCCTTGAATGCCAAATGCAGAAGCTACTTTGCCCTTCTTCCCCCTCCGGGGGATGCCCCCAGGGACACACTAATGCACGATTGACCCCCGGGTCTCCTATATGCTTTCCCTCCTGTGCCCTTGATTCCCAAATTTCTACAGAAAGCCAGGAACCTGGAAAGGACGATCATACTCATAGCACCATTCTGGCCTCGACAGATCTGGTTTCCCTTTCTTCTTGCCCACCTGATGGAGGAACCATGGATTCTGGACCCAGAGCCAGACCTTTTGACTCACTCGTCGGGAGTTCCTCATCCGTCCCTACGATCCCTCAAATTGACAGCTTGGCTGCTCCACTTCCCAACTTAGCCAGGTCAAAGTTTTTGTCTCCTTCAGTACAGCACATTCTGCTTTCTTCTCACAAACCTTCTACCAGGAAACTATACAAGTGCAAATGGAAACGTTTTGCTTGCTGGGCGTCTACACAAGGTTTAGACCCTTTGATAGCCCCGATACACAAAATACTAGAATTTTTTTCTACACTGTTTCATGAAGGAGCCTCTACTTCTACGATAAGGGTACAGTTAGCAGCCATATCAAATTTTCATGTAGGTGAAGGGGATTCTTCAATCATGTCTCACAGACTTTGTAGAGCATTCATGAAAGGTACATTCCACCTCCGACCACCCATTCATGAACCAGTCTCCCCATGGAATTTGAATTTGATGTTGTCTCAGCTTATGCTTCCACCTTTTGAACCAGTGTCAACCTGTTCAGTTAAATATGTGTCATGGAAGACCTTGTTTCTCTTCGCTGTTACCTCGGCTTGGAGAATTTCAGAGCTCCAAGCACTGTCAGTCAGACCGTCATACATGATTTTTCACCCTGATAGAGTTTCCTTACGTACTAATCCGTCCTTTCTTCCGAAGGTATGCTCAGTTCTTAACATAATCAATCCATTGAACTACCCACATTTTTCAAAAATTATTCAAACAAATTGGAATACATGCTACACAAGTTGGATGTGCATAGACAATTGAGATTTTATCTGGACAGGACAAAAGACTATAGAAAATCGGACCAATTGTTCGTGTCTTTTGCAGAAAATAAGAAAGGCATGGCAGTGACCAAGCGGACATTATCCAAATGGCTCGCGGACTGCATACATTTTGTTTATTCTGCTTCAAAGCAACCACTTCCATTCAAGCCTAAGGCTCATTCTACCAGGGCCGTCTCTACGTCTTCTGCCCATGCCGCTCTTCTCCCGCTGGATACTATTTGTGCAGCGGCTACGTGGGCAAAACCTCATACTTTTGTCATTCATTACAAAGTTGACAGGTCCTCCAAGGACAGAGCAGCATTTGGTTCCACTGTACTCAGGAACATTCTTCCATAAGTCACCCAGGGTAACGGAGCTAGGGACGCTACCCGTGTGTAAGAACAAACGGCGAGATTGAGCAATTTCACATAAAGAAGTTATGTTCTTACCATAACGTTCCATGTGAATTGTTCATCTCGCCTTTGTTCTTAAAATCCCTCCCTCCATCCCCCACCACGTTCTGGAAGAACGGGAATGACTAGTGTCTGATTGGTTTGTCTAAATGGCCTTCTTTACCAAGTCCTCAGTAAGCAGCCTATTCTCTTTTTGCCTATCTGGGGATGGTGCTTATAGTATTCAGTTTCTAGTAGGTTTGTCTGTATGAGAATCAGACGCAGTCTTGAGTACTGTTTTCTGGGGTTTTCTTGCAAACTAGATCTGAGGTATGTAGAGGAGGATCATGGGATATAGACTGTCCCTCGAGCTTTCTTTCAGATGCAGAGCTTGTGAAGCGGCCGACTCTGAGCAGAGGAACGGCTCCGAACCCGTGTGTAAGAACAAAGGCGAGATGCACAATTCACATGGAACGTTATGGTAAGAACATAACTTCTTTTTACTGCAGAAGCTCTCCATTTTTGAGATATCTCTTAAGATATTCCTAAACTCATGCTCAGTGTTTGCACCAATAGCCTGCAGCTCGCCAAGCACAGCTGACTTGCTCATATGCATAGAGTATGCTTGTGACGATCCTTGCAGAAGTTTGCTAAGGAGCTTAGTAAAGCCAAACAAGAACCTTGCTAACTGGAAAGAAATACTAAAGCATGATTTAGTAATTGAACTGTAAAGTCCACCGGCATCTGTCAAAGCTTCTCCGTCCCATTGTGGTCCTATTTTCTAAACAGTGAAGAAGTGCTTCATACATATGAAAGAGGTCATCAAAGGCTGTATGTCTTCCCACCACCCATCTGGTCTCACAAAGCAGCTTAAGCTTCTGTTTTTCGATAAGGTTTTGGCCATTTGCCTTTCGCTGTAAATTCATGTACTGCACTGATTCCTCTAGGCATCTTTGCCTTTTTGGTGAGTACTTGAAAAACAAACCAACTTCATTTAACATTATTCGTACTTCTGGAACTTGGCAAGACTTTGAAAGTACAAGGTTCAGCTGGTGACTAGCATAATGGAAAAAAAAGCATGTGGTACTTTTTCTTGAAACAAAGCTGCACAGCCTTTCTGTGCTTCAGCCATGTTTCCAGCACCATCATACCCTTGAGCTCTGCAGTGCTCAAGATTTAGTGTTAACTTTGTTAGGCATGCAAGCAACTTATTGCAGATCTTCTCTCCGGTCACAGATTCACAGCCAATAAACTCTATGAATCTCTCCACAGGATGGCCATTCTTCACATATCGCAGTACATCTCCAAGTTGTTCCCAGTTGCTTATATCTGCAATTTTATCTGCTTGGGTGGAATAAAAGGGTCCAAGAGGCTGTTTAATATCCATTATTATCTGCTGTTGAATATATTCTTTAATACACTGTAGCAATTCATTCTGCACTGTTTTTGAAATATATGTTGCATTCTTTTGGCAGTTCTGCAAGTGGGTTTGTAAGTCTGTGTCACCAGTGTCATTTCGGAAATCAATTGGAGATCTGAAGTTTCCCTTGTTGGTAGTATAGCCAGATGTGTGGTCATCTCTATGTCAACGAAGTGCTATCCCTTGCCTTCCACAGTACTCCAGACACTTTATAATAGAGGTTAGTAGAGCTCTGTTTTTGGCCACCTGCAGCTGTGTAGCATTTGAAATTGCAAAGTCCACTCTCTGACTTGGATTGTCACTTGTCATTCTGAAAGCATGTAATTTTGCCTCAGATTTCTTGTGGTACTGACTGTTGCTGAATATCAGCTTTAGCATGCTTCCAATTACAGTTCGGCTGGTCAGTGAATAACTTTGTCCATTCTGTCTGTGCTTGTGTTGGAAATAACACGCAGGCTAAACAATACAGCCCATCCTGTTTCACTGAATATGCCAGAAAATTAAACTGGTCTAGCCACGAGAGTTGACATTGGCGAAGGGAACTTCCTGATTTTCTTCTTTTGTCTGTGATGGCTTTGAGTGGAAAACGGAAACTGTCATGTTGTTTGCGATGATTTATGACAATGTCTTTCTCCTTATCTGTAGTATTAGTACATGTGATATAATCAGTAATATCGGTCAGTGAATAGATAGTGTCACTGATTTTATTTATTTAACATTTATTGACCGGGAAAGTCTGACTAGGTTCCACAGATCCTGTTTTCAGCAGAGGCCCGGGGAGAAATGCTCCAGAAGCATGTCTTTAGAATGTGGGAGGAAACCGGAGTACCCAGAGGAAACCCACGCGAACACAGGGAGAACATGCGAACTCCACACAGAAGGCACCCCAGCCCAGAATCGAACCAGAGAACCTCTTGCTGTGAGGTGACAGCATTAACCGCTGCACCACTGCGCCGCACAATATGTTGTCATATGATTTCATCTGAATACTTCTTACTGACATAATTGACTACACTTACGGTACTTCTCTCACTTTCTTGAGCTGATGACTTCAGTGATAGTGCTACCTTGACTGACTTCTTTGATAGCCCTACATTCATTAATTGTGTTTTCTGTGTCATCAAGCACACATGACTCTGACTGCTGGTTTTAAAAAAATGAAAACAAGTATCGAGAGGTGATAACTTCCCTAACAGTACAACTAAATGAAATACAACTACATTTGCCTCCACTGAAGAGCATATACAGAAACAAAAACATTTTGTTTCTGTATATGCTCTTCAGTGGTGGCACTAACATGAAAAAATCACAGGAAAACTCAATCTATACTCTGGATGCCTGCAAACCTACAAAGAAATGCAAAGTACACAACAAGGACTACTAAGATGTTTCATCTCACACATGAGCTCCTTCCTTAATATATAAACAAGCCAGACTTTTAAAGTACAGTACCTTTCAGTTCATTTTCCATTCATTACCTGATTTCCTTTCAAAACTAAATCAATAAAAGTTATGAGCACCCTAATTCACAAAATCCTAGACAATTATTTTACCACAGGAAATAGTGTCATACATACGTGATCTAATATAATCATCCAAAGAATAGGGCATTATCCTGTACTTTGGTGCTACTCTCACCCACAATGACTTACCCTCAGATACTGAACCTTCCCCATGTTTTATGGCCTTTCTGAAAAATTTGAAAAGAGACTGTTGATGTAGATGTCCTTCATGGATGCATCTGCAGTCATAACAACTGGGTTGTCCTGTCGTCAGGCAGCCCTTCAGTCGGCCGGATTCCCATCTCTGTTGGTCTTGGTATAAAAGCATCAGCCATTTTCTTCAGTCTTTCTTGCGGCGTGGCGCGAAGCAGAAGCTGTTCGCAAGTGCGGTCGGTCGGATCCAGAGATTACTTCAAGACTTCTAAAGCTACTCTTTCTTGCCTCAGCCGATGTCAGAAAAAGTTAATAATTGTTTAACCTGTGGGAAACAAATACCTCATAAAGATTTCCACTCTTACTGCCTGCCTTGCTTAGGCCCAGCCGCGGCGTGCCAGCTGCCTGCTCTCCTGTGCTTCTTTCAACCGAACGAGCTTTAGCGCGCCGGGAGAGTTTTGCAGAACAGTTTTTTTTCTGATTTTAAACTGATCAAAATATAGCTGAATCTATCTCTACAACTGAGGTCCCTGCTAACACTCTTGAATCGGCCTCAGAAATTGTACCGCTTACCACTGACTTATCAGACACCATTCCCTTGGATGTCTCTACCCACGCGCGGGTGCTGTACTCCAGCAGCCATGTCCATTAAGGGGCTAAAGCAGCCAAGACTACTAAAACAGTGCCTGTTAAACCCCTCAACCAGGCCCTGCTCCAGTTCTCAAATGCTTACTTTGGCAGAAGATTTAATTTCATTAATTAGAGGATCTCAATCTCACCCACACAGGGCCTCTCAGCCCCCAGAGCCATGAGCCAGTGTCCTCTGATGATTCTGCTGATGAATCAGACATTACTGACCAGCCAGAGGCTCCTTTCTCCAATTTTGAAGATTCTGATGCTGAAGAATCCATTCCAGCTGCTTGCCCCACCAGAAGAATTCTCCTTTGGAAACCTTGCATGCCATGCGAGAACAGTTCCAATGGCAGCAACAGGATTTTCAGACTCCAGGAAAGACTTAGGACCTTTTGCACCTTCCACAGCACAGGCCCTTAGCTATACCTCCTGTTCTCTCTGTGGTGGATGATGCTTGCAATGATGTCTGCTGGGCGCCAGATTCTTTACCCCCACCCCCTGCCAAACCAGACAGATTTTACAGGGTGCCAGATACTCATCACCACCTTTACAAGGCCCCTCTTGCAGACCCCCAAAATATTTCCCAGGGTCCCAAGCTAAAACCCTGTTCCTTCTGAGATGGGGTAAGGTTTACACTTCAGCCACTCTCTCAGCTAGAGCTTTAAACTGTCAGTTTCACATGATACAATACCAAGAGTTTATGCTTGATCAGTTAACTAAAAAGCTAACCACTGATGAATCTCTTGATAAGAAATATGTATTAGAAATGGTAAATAACATACAGCAAGTTAGTAACCACTCTTTAAAATGTGGCTATGATGCACTGGAGGCTTCATTTAGATCAGCCATGACTGGCACTGTAATTAGAAGGCATGCATGGCTAAAGGAGCAAGCTTTACGGATCATGTTAAATCTAAATTGCTAGATGCTCCTATGGATAAAACAAGTTTGTTTGGTACACCTGCCCAGCAGGTTATGAAGAAAATGGAAGAAAAGGCAAAATCAGTCCAGACAGTTAAAGATTTCTTGCAGGTTCAACCCCCAAGGTTTAGCAGGAACTGGCCTGCCAAAAAATTGGTCCTTTCCTGACTCCACAAGACCTCAAAGGGGCAGGAATAGACGTTCCAGAGGCAGAAACCAATCCAGAGGAGGTGCAGTGGCAAGGCAACAACAGAGGCACAGACTCAACACCTGCCACTACAACAACACAGCCACAGTGACTTAATCCTAAACCCGCCTACCAGGGAACAGATAGCAGCTCCTCTAGGCGGAAAGCTAACCTTATTTTCAAAAAACTGGCACCACATAACAAAGGACAAGTGGATTTTACGAACCATAGATCAAGGTTACCGGTTCCACTTCCACACTTTACCAGACAAAAGAGGAATGCCAAATCTACCTCCAAATCAAAAGACAGAGGCTCTACAACAGATAATGGAGTTAGCAAACATGAGAGCTGTGGAGAAAGTGCCAACAGCAGAGCAAGGAAAGGGGTTCTACTCAAGACTATTCTAGTTCCCAAGAAAGGAAAAAGGAGACCAATTCTAGACCTGTCCACCCTGAATACTTACATCATTGTCCCAAAATTCAAAATGCTGACCCTACAGCAACTTCCCATGCTGGGCAAGGTAGATCTCAAGGAGGCATACCTGCAGACCAATCTGCAGAAGATACCTCAGATTTCTTGCAGGATCAGAGCACTATCAATTCTCAGCATTGCCCCCAGAGTATTCACAAAATGCCTGGCATCAGTAACATTGCAGACTACAGGAATTCAAATTTATCCATACCTGGACGACTGCCTGATACAAGGAGACAACAAAAGCAAGCTGACAACAGATTTACAAAGGGTCATTTACTTGCTTCAAGCACTGGGATACACAGTCAATTTACAAAAGTCAAGACTGATGCCATCCCAGACAAGGACTTTCCTGGGAGCCGAATTGGACACAGTAAGACAAATGGCATTCCTAACTACAGAAAAACAAAAGAACTCCCTCTTTATTTCTTGGCACTAACAAAACTGAACAAGTTAACAGCAAGAAAGGTACTGCAGGCCTTGGGTTTCATGGCATCATGCATAATCTTGGTTCCATTTGCCAGACTACATATGAGAACTACAGTGGTACCTAAAGAATTTATGGTCCCAACACAGACACAGCCTAGAAACGAAATCCCACTAATACCATGCTTAAAACAGGAGTTCCTATGGTGGGCTCAGGCATGCCAGTCAAACCCAGGCCTGCCCTCAAGCAAGCCAGACCATCACAACAGATGCTTCAGACCTAGGCATATGCTGGACAAATGCGTGCAAGATTGTGGACACAGGACCAACTTCACCTGCACATCAACCTAAAAGAAATGCTGGCAGTAAAACTGGAAATCCAAAAGTTCAGACCATTTCTCAAGGAGGATCACTTGATGATAAGGACAGACAACACCACAGTCATGTGGTACATCAACAAACAGGGAGGCACTCATTCTTACCCCTATGCAGAATGACTTTGGAGCTGTGGACCCTGGCACTCAGCTACAACATCCAGTTACAGGCAATATTTGTGCCAGGAAAGAAACTCTCTAGCAGATATGTTAAGCAGGACCACATTGATGGATATCTTCAAGACCATCTCAAGAAATGGGGAATGCCTCAGATAGATCTATTCGCATCACCTCTCAATCACCAGCTCAAAAATTCTGCACAAGGACATTCCACCCACTAGCATGGAAAGTGGACTCGCTCTCCTTCAGCTGGAAAGGCCTAACAGCATATGCATTCCCACCTCTTCCCTTGATACACAAAGTACTACTAAAAATCAAGGAGGAACGCCCAAGGATATCCTGATAGCTCAAACTGGCCAAGACAGCATTGGTACCCACTGCTGAGGAGCATGTCTCAGAACAATATGTCCCTGATGCCTTTGATGCTAACTCAGAACAACTTCAGCACCATGCATCCAAACCTAAAAAGCGCTGCAACTGACTGCATGGAACATCACATAGCAGCTGCTAATAAGAACTTTCACAAAGAGTTAAAGACATTATTCTTGAAGCACGCCTTCAACTAGAAGGAATTATGCTGGGAAATGGAAAAGGTTTGTCATTTGGAGTTCTGAAAGAGGAAAAGATGTATCAAACATAGATATGCCTAACATTCTGGAGTATCTGGCGAACTACTTCATTCAGGCCTGTCCTACTCCTCCATCAAGATTCATGCATCAGCTATTTCAGCAGAATACAGCTTTGATCCACCTGTTTTTCACACCCTTTGCTCAGGCAGTTCCTCAGAGGAATCAAGAATGTAAAACCTCCAAGGAAACCACCATTGCCAGCTTGGGACTTGAACTTTGTGCTAGAAAAATTGACACTATCACCTTTTGAACCAGCAGCAACAGCAGACCTACAACACCTGTCATGGAAAACTGCTTTCCTACTGGCAATTACTTCAGCAAGGAGGGTTTCAGAACTACAGGCCTTAATGGCAGTGCAACCCTTTCTAATCTTCCACCAAGATAGAGTGTCCATGAGGACTAATCCTACATTTATGCCTAAGGTGGTATCCAGAGTGTCTTTAAACCAGGCAATCCACCTACCTACCTTCTTTCCCAACCCACAAAACAGAGGGAAAGAATACTGCATACCTTGGATGTACATAGACAGCTACGCTACTACTTGGACAGAACAAAAATAGCAGAAAGACTGACCAACTTTTCGTAGCCTATGCAACAGGAAGGGAAGGAAAAGCTATTTCCAAACAGACAATCTCCAAATGGATAGGAAATTGCATACGATTCTGTTACTCCTTCCATGGAAAACCAATTCCACAGAACATAAGACCTCATTCTACAAGGGCAACAGCCACTACCACAGCCTTCTTAGTGGCTACCAAAGACATTATTGAGGCGGCTACTTGGACCTCCGTGCATACATTTGCCAAGCATTATAATTTACCTCTATATTCCAGATCCCGAGCAGGGTTTGCCACTGCTGTTCTGCAAGGGATCCTAAACACACCATAATCTACTTTTATCCTCCTCCCTAGTTGGCTATGGTATTCTTTGTTATGACTGCAGATGCATCCATGAAGGACATAGTACAGTTTTGTACCTACCATAAATGTAGATGTCCGAATTGGATAGCATCTGCAGTCAGGATTACCCCCCCTCCTTCCCTCTGTGGTACTCCTAGGGTGTTTACCCTTCTAATAGCTAGCTAGTGGAGGATTTCTTTCATGGTGTATTTGTTTGTATTTATGTACATACATGCTTATTTTTGTGTTTACCTCTATCTTTTGGAAACATTGGCATCTATCCAAAATTTTAGCCTTCTATAGGGCTTCTGGCATCTGGGGCAAGAAACACTGAAGAAAATGGCGGACCAACAGAGATGACGTCGGGTGAAGTGCGACATCAGAAGGGCTGCCTGACGACAGGACAACCCAGTTGTTATGACTGCAGATGCTATCCAATTCGGACATCTACATTTATGGTAGGTACAAAACTGTACTTTCTCGCTTGGCTCCTGAAGAACTGCAGCGCTTTTTCCTGACATACTGCAGCTCCTTTCAATGCAAGAATTAACTGCTTCTGTATCTAATGTACAAAGTAAAACAAAGTCAAGTACTACTGACTTAGGCAATGGCCACAACACATGTTCGTTATACTGAAGAAAGAACACATGTAAAACACTTCACAAATGAATGCATGATCTGTTCTCTGCTTTGCCATGTTGCAATTACTTTACAAAACTGTTTCTGTCTCTGGGTGGTATACTACTCACAGTTATTTTAGTCACTCCTAGAAATGAATGATACTACATTTTTCCCATTAATTTAACTATCTGTCGTAACTGTAAGAATGTGCAGAATACATAACTCATTAACATCTATGCAGAAAGGAATGGCACACTTATTTATTTATTTATTTTACATTTGTTGACCGGGATAATCCGACTGGATACATGTCCATTTTTAGCGGAGGCCCTGGGAGAAAAGCTCCAAAAGACAGTACATAAAGTTATCAAGACAATACTTAAAACATAATATACAGATAGTTCTGTAATAATAGTAATGGTAAATGCCTAGCTCACACAGGTTACAACAGTGGTCTAGCAAGCAAAATTTACATTCATTCATTTGTATCATAAGATAAGATAAGTACATTTAGTAGTACAGTTCTGGTATAGCAGTTTAGTTGTGGAGATGGTACTAGTCAGGTTTAGGGCAGGGGCATTGCCAATGAGAATATAGAATATGTTTTAAGATTCTTTTTGAACAGAGAAAGTGAGGGTTCCAGGGTAAGGTCTGCAGGAAGTACGTTCCAGATTTTCCCAACAGAGTTGGTAAACAGAGCATCCCTGGCTGAGTTGTTGGATTTGAATGTTAGAGCCAGTAGCCTGTTAGATGATCGAAGTAGCCTGAGGTTACCATGTGGACTAATGATGTTTTTGAGTGCAGGTGTATTATCAGGATGATTGAGGACTTTATATGCAACTATGAGCTGGTTGAACTGCAATAAGGTGGGTAATTCGAGCCATCCTAGGAGATTTAGGTTTTGACAATGATGTGTCCTATATGTTAGGCCTGTGGCAAAGCTAGCTATGTGGTTGTAGCAGCAGGATAGCGTGTTAACATTGGTTTTGTTCAAGTTGGTGAGTAGAGGAGAGGCATAGAGAAGAGTAGAAAGTAGGTGAGAGTGGGCAATAGCAGTTCTTACAAGAGGAGTAAGGAAAGGTTTGATCTTGTAAAGGGACCCAAGGTTTTTGTTAATGATTTTGATAGTTTGATTGATATGCAAATTAAATTTTAGGGTATTATCTACTATAACTCCCAGGAGTTTGGTTTGGGCTTCTGTGGAGATGATAGTGCTGTTATTAGATTTTATGGTGAAGAATGGAGGGGAGAAAAGAAGCAGTTTAGTTTTGTTAGGGTTTAAGATCAGACAGCGATTTGTAAGCCAATTTTTGACGGTATTGAAAGTATTCTGGGTTAATGTCAGAAGATTTGTTAGGGAGGTGGCAGAACAGGTCAAGGTGGAATCGTCTGCATATTGAATGCAGGTAGCATTTGAGATGAAAGAGTGGAGGTCATTAATAAAGATAGAGAATAGTAAAGGTCCTAGAATAGAGCCCTGGGGACGCCTAGGGTGATGGGTAGACAGGTTGATAGCTTTCCCTGCCAAAGGACTGCTTGTTGTCTTCCAGACAGGTAAAATTGAAACCATTGGAGAGAAAGGTGGTATAAGGAGAAGGCCTACAGAGTTTGGATGAGTAATTGGTGGTTACCCATGTTGAAGGCCTTGGAAAGATCAAGAAATAGTGTTTAGGATAGTACTTTGTTACGGTTGTGGTTAATGATATTAGAGAAAGGGAGGAGTGCTGAGGTGGTACTGTGGTATGGCGTAAAGCCGTGCTGAGAGTCTGCTAGCAAGCTTGTTCTGAATTAGATGATGCATAAGCTGTTTTTGGACACATTTCTGCAGAATTTTAGCTAGTGGAGATAAAATAGCTATGGGTATGAAGTTTGATAGTTCAGTGGAGCTGCCTCCTTTATGGAGGGTATAACATGGGATATTTTCCAGATTGAGAGGATGGTTGCTTCAGAAATGGAGCTATTAGTCAGTACTGAGATAGGGTATGCAATGGCATCTGCAGTTTTTTGCAAATACTCTGCAGGGAGGAGGTCAGCAGCTAGGGTGGTAGGCTTTAGTTTCTTAATTAAGGCTTTGATAAGTGGAGTGGGAGCTGGTTGAAAGCTAAAGGAGATCAGTGAACTGGGTATATCAGTCTCTGAATTAGAGCAGGTGGGAGTGAGTTGGCTAGCTAGAGCCTGGATAGTCTCACTGAAGAAGGTATTGAAGGAATTTGCAATATCCTCTGGAGATTTGTGATTAGACACTGAGGGGGTTGGGCTAGAGGTTAGTCCTGGGTGCAGGAGTTTAATTCCTGCCCAAAACTTTTGTGGTTTGTTATGATGTTTCTGTTGCAGCTGGAAGTAGGAGTTTTTTTTTTTTTATCTAGAGTAATGGATTTTTTGGTATTATTCCTTAGCTGTCGATATTTAAGTTGGTCAGGCGGGGCTTTAGTTGAATGCCAAGTGGCCCAGGCTTTGTTTCTTAGTATGATTTTGGATTTGGTTTCTTTTGAAAGCCGTGGTGCATTATTTGTTTTTGTTCTAACAGAGCGGGGAGGGGCATGGAAATCAAGGACGTTAAGGAATTTTGTATTTAAGTGATCTACTGCTTCATCCAGTGGAAGTTGTTTTAGAACTGGCCATTTGTAAGCCTTGAGCTCGTTTTGGAAATTGTTGGGGTTAAAGTTCCATTTGTTTCTTATTGTTTTATAGGTGGGCTGGTGGGGGTTGTCCACCTTGAGCTTAGTAATGTATGTGAGACAGTGATCACTTATGTCATCGGGCAGAGTCCCAGACTTATACATTTGAGGATGGCTATTGATAAGTATCCAATCTCTTTGCTATTGAGTTTATTAAACCTGGTGGGGGACGATATGGTCTGAGTGAACCCATATAGATTTTAGCATGGATTTATAGTATTACATTTTTCTTGCAGACAAAGCCCTATAATTAGATAATGTTTTATAAATTCTATACATATATATTACTTTGTTTCTATAAATAGTAATATAGTTTAAAAGTAAATAAGAAGATTTTTCATAGAATAGTTTGAATATTATGCATAAATATTTAAGTTTTTTATCCAGGGACTTTAACCTATGAATTCTGTAGAATTTTGCACTGTTTAGTTTGTATATTAACGTGCATTAAGATTTCACAGGCATATTTTATATGAGTTTTCATATGCCTTAATTTGAAGCAGTGAGATTTCTTACATACTTTTTATTAATACTTTTAATTAATGCTTTTATTTAAATTTTAAATTATAATTTTTTTTATAAATAGAAAAAGTTCTGCACTACCTATTGTGTTGCTCAGATGAAGCTTTTAGCATGCATAGTCATGTTGCTTGAAGCGTTTCCCTTTTAAGGGTTTATTGTTTTATTGTTAAATTAATTGAATAATTTGAATGTATCTTCACTATATATTCTCTGAAAGTTCATTCACTGTATACATGGTCTGAAGAAGCGTATCAGGAGATACGCGAAAGCGCTTACCTTTGTTAAAATAAAGTCTTTCTTCTTTTACTGATAACAGTCGTGGTGAGTTTAAGTTTTGCCTACCAGTGTTATAGGAAAGTCTGACACACTTCTGTTAGCCTACAGACATCTTTGCATTACACAGTGTTTTCTAGAGAAATAAACTTAAAAGGCATAAGGAAAACAACTGTAAATATTTTGTAAGCAAGGACAGATATTAAAATGTACAAATTGCAATGCTATGAGTAGAAAATATTACTTACTGTGATAATACTGCAGTCAGTCTTTCTATAAATGTTGATGTATATTGTACTGTATACACACACAATTGTTTTTGCTAAACTTTCACAAATTGTCATTGTCTGTACAACCTAGACATATAGTGCTCATTTTTGTTAATCTGACATAAGCCATAACATGACAGCAAGAAATTCCTCTTTGAGCACATCATCATTGAAACATGATTTCAGACCAATGATAACTCTCCCTCCCTACCAGGATTTAATGCGTGTGTGTGTGTGTGTGTGTGTGTGTGTGTGGTGATTACTGAGTAGCAGTATGGTTTCATATCAGGAAAGAGCCCTACAGATGTGATGTTTGATCTAAGGGTGTTGATGGAGAAGTATAGAGAAGGTCAGAAGGAGTTGCATTGTGTGTTTGTGGACTTAGAGAAAGCATATGACAGGGTGCTTAGAGAGGAGTTGTGGTATTGTATTAGGAAGTTGGGAGTGACAGAAGTATATAAAAGTAGTACAGGATATGTAGGACAGTGTGACAGTGATGAGGTCTGCAGTAGGAGTGATGGATCTGTTCAAGGTGGAGGTGGGATTACATCAAGGATCAGCCAAAGGTATGTAAAAGTAGTACAGGATATGTGGGACAGTGTGACAGTAGTGAGGTCTGCAGTAGGAGTGATGGATCTGTTCAAGGTGGAGGTGGGATTACATCAAGGATCAGCTCTGAGCCCTTTCTTATTTGCAGTGGTGATGGACAGGTTGATAGATGAGATCAGACAGGAGTCCCTGTGGACCGTGATGTTTGTGGATGACATTGTGATTTGTAGCGAGAGTAGGTAACAGGTTGAAGAGACCATGGACAAGTGGAGATATGCTCTAGAGAGGAGAGGAATGAAGGTCAGCAGGACTAAGGCAGAATATATGTGTGTGAGTGAGGGGGGGGACAGAGGAATGGTGTGGATGCAGGGAGTAGAGTTGGTGAAGGTGGATGAGTTTAAATACTTGGGACCAACAGTTCAGAGTAATGGTGAATGTGGAAGAGAGGTGAAGGAGAATGTGCAGGCAGGGTGGAGTGGGTGGAGAAGTGTCAGGAGTGATTTGTGACAGACAGGTCCCAATAAGAGTGAAAGGGAAGGTCTACAAGATGGTAGTGAGACCAGCTATGCTATGTTATATGGGTTGGAGATGGTGGCACTGACAAAAAGACAGTCAGAGCTGGAGGTGGGAGAGTTAAAGATGTTAAGATTTGGATTGGGTGTGAAAACAATGGACAGGATTATAAATTAGTATATTAGAGAGTCAGCTCAGGTTGGATGGTTTGGAGTCAAAGCCAGAGAGGCAAGATTTCGCTGGTTTGGACATGTGCTGAGGAGGGATGCTTGGTATATTGGGAGAAGGATGCTAAGGATGGAGCTGCCAGTTAAGAGGAAAAAAGGAAAGCCTAAAGTAAGGTTTATGGTTGTGGTGAGAGAGGACATGCAGGTGGTTGGTGTGATGGAACAAGATGCAGAGGACAGGAAGAAATGGAAACAGATGATCCACTGTGGCAACCCGTAATGGGAAAAGCTGAAAGAAAAACTGTGTGTGTGTGTGTGCGTGTGTGTGTGCGTGTGTGTGTGCGTGCGCGTGTGTTTTCCTTTGGTTCCTAAGTGAAACTGGATTTCTACCTCAAGTGTTTGGCCAGCCAGTTGTTACTGGTATGACATAGGCTCATTCCAAACTGATATTAAGTTAAGACTCATTTTGGTAGAATTTCATTTGTGTTGGCATTACGAATGCATCCTCGTACTTCTGCATCCATTAGATCAATTTCTAAGGGTGCAAATTAGCAGTTTCAAAGTCAGAGAAAATCACATTGCATTTCAATGTTGTTCACACTTTTAATGCTGGTACGCATAATTTAATGGGAAATTATTATTATTTTTTTAAGTTTAAAAAGGATCCGAACACAGGTACCAGTAAAAGAGCAGTTCCCGTTGATTACATTAAAGAGAAAAACTAGAGTGTATGAGCACTTGCGCTCTCTTGTAATGTATAGAAGAAGTTGATGTGCCTTCTAGCATAAACTGTAGTAATGCCCCTGCACCCATGCCTAAATCCGTTACTAATACCCGCTCCCGTACTGTCTATTCAAGTGATTATTTCTCTATATCTTGCTTACCTACTGTTACCCTATGAATTGAAGGTCCAGCTTATCTAGCTTACCAGGGGTTGCCCCTCAGGGGAACAGTCCAAGAAAGGAAACTTACTTGTCCCCAGGTCAAGGGACTGTGGATTAGCTCTGCTGGGGTGTCAGTCCTATCATCTGCTTGACAAATGTTTGCATACCTTGCATTTCACACCCTCAGGTGACTAGGGACAGTACTGCTGTAGCAGGTTCTATGGTAACAGCTTGGAGGTTTGTGCTCCCATACAACTGTCTTGCCCACAATGATTTTACATTGCTTAATAGGCCAAGTCTTCTCCTATGCATGGTCTACACATGAGCCAGTGCTTTTCTGTGTGACAAGTAGCAATTGTGCTGTGGTATCTAGCTTCTTCCCTCACCTGAGATGGGTATATCTACATCATGTAACCCACTCACACCACATCCCTACACAACTCGTTTGTCTAGTACCTTGCCTCACAAATTGATCCTGGGTCTGCTGAGGCCTAAACATGGTTTCATCATACCCTGCCATGTAAAACATCCTCTATTGGAAATTACATTTCTAGTAATGTGCATGATAAAGTTAAACAATCCCAGCACAGTGGTAAATGCCCAAAATGTCCTTACAAGAAATAAAAGGCACAAAAATAATTTTAATAACATACTTGAAAAACAACAAAATTTACTTCACAGCACGAGCTTTTGTCCAGTGGACTTCATTAGATTGTGAACAAACTATCTAACTCATGGCCTTATTATATCTAAAAAAAAAAAAAGAAAAGGTCATATGACATGTTAATTAGTGGTTGAGATTTGTCTCACATACCCATCAACTACAAGTATAAAGCAAACATAAGAATGGTCTTACCTACGTTCAGTACAACCGAATTTGTTTGTATAACAACGCACACAAACTAAAATATTGTGCAATTGGGGTAATATACTTTAGACAGCACCAAACATTCTCTCCAAATTCCTATGACAATCTCTTGTGTTATGGCGGGAAAAAACACGGTGATGCTGCCTAGGGAAGACTTTTAGAGCACACGTGATGGCCTACTTGAGTATTTGCTTCTTGTCTGGACTGCTGAAAGTCTGCAACGGAATGTAAAGCTTTCATTGTTGGGGTGCTTAACGTGTAACGGGTCTTAAAATGTGGAATCGTTGACTGCTTCATCTAGAGAGCAAGGAAAGTGTGTGCTTGTTTGCAAATTTTAACACTGACAAAACATAACTTTGATGAAAATATAATTTTTCTATAGAAAAAGGAGAAACTTTTTTTATGTACGACTGAAAGAAATGCAGTGGGTTAATGGGTCACTGTGTAAGTTTGCAAAAGTTTCGCTCCATATTTGACATTTTAAATGTGTAGCAAAGATAGTGGTACTATATAAATCTGTGGACTATCATAATATCAGCGAGATTACTAGAATGGGAGATGGTATCCTTGTGGAAGTTTGAAAGCTAGGAGGAAAGAAAGTGATAAAACGTCTAGAAGGTTTTGTGTAACGGTATTTGAAGCAGAGGGGAGGCACCAACATCCTGGGGGGGACTATGGTGGCTGTAATATGGCGGCAAAGTCCCATCTGATCCAGCTTCACATAAGACAATTTCAGTTTTAAACCGTGGTTATAAAGTGGTAATACGTCTATAATAGCAAAGGTGATGCCAAAACTCGGTATTTCTAGTGGAAAAATAAATGGCTACATAATTTCACTTAAAACATCTGTGCCTTTTATAAGGTAAACTCAATGCCTGCCGTCAGCCACAGAACAAAACATCTATTTTTGCGAACTGTTTAATTACACACACAGAAAAAAAAAACGATACTGCAAAATCGCAATGATGCAACTCCTTAGCAGTTGCAGAAGGCGTCAATTCTGGGCACATTAATGAAACTAGACACGTTAGAAGTTTTGTTTGTACTTTATTTGGTTTTCTGTGTCATTGTTTTTGCCTTGGTATTCTATCATGTCTCTAACCACATTTTCTTTTATTTATTTATTTTGCTCACCTGAGAACAGTGATCTGGTTAAATCCTTTGCTCAAAATGTATGCTGCATACAAATAGAGAAGGAAGGATTCTGTTGGACGAAAGAAGCTTGTTACCATCTGCCTGCAGCTGTTAGACATACACTTATCAATATGAATATATTTATTTCCTTGTGCAGTAAAAAAATAAAGTAACCTATACAAATAATTTACTAAAATAATGGAAAGTGCAAATGATGACGTATCATTCTGACCCATGCTTTTGCCGTAAAGGGTCATAGGACAGTTAACTGAACTGGGTAAATACACAATTGTAAGGGTACTAAGGAACTTTGCTGTGCCATCCTCCCTGCAAGCCTGAAAATGTCAAAGATCTTGGGGGAGACCAGTGATAAAACACCTGTCCATCTTTCGAAGATCTAGCACAAAACCTTAACTTTTAGTGACTGTAGATCAACAGTTCTGAAATCACCTGTCCAAATCACGTTTATTTAGTACAACTACTCCTTGCTGTCTCTGGCCCCAAATCTGAACCTTTCTTCCTAAAACAAAATGAGTGTTGCAAGAACATTCTTTTCTGAGATTTAAAAGTCTGTGCCTTAAGTTTTGTTTGTGTACTGCTGGAAGTCATGAAGCAGCTGACAATATTTGGGGAAGTTAGAAGTGGATGTGCTCTATTAAAAACTGTCAGCCATTATGAACTGTTTCTTCCCCCACTATGGGGCCTGCACACGTGAAATGCCAGGGAAAATCAGTTGTTAACCCCCCAGCTCTGAAGAACTTGTCCAAGTTTCACCCGCACAGCTAGGTCACACACACATGGCTGAAGTACACCCTTCGTGCCCACACCCTGTCCTGCATTGGTAGAACTCCACAGGGAGTTGGGAAGCATATATAACCGAGTCACATGCACCAACAGAAAGGCTGGAGACCTTCCCATCCAGAGGGAACGTGCCAGTCCCAGCAAGGGCTCCTTCTGCTGGCTCTGTGCACAACTCACAAAAGCACAAAACCAAGCATGAAAAGTTTCAGATGCAATCCCAACAACAAAAGGGGATATTCATATGCAAATATCAGAGTAACGCATACTGTGGAGGTGACCCCCCTCCTCCTCAGGGAAAATAATGTGCAAAGTAATCGGGCCAAGAACATTTCTTTTAAACTGCACTGAACTGCATCTTGTCTACAGGCTGACAGGCGCTATGGGAAAAAGAGAAAAACAAACCCAGATGGTGCACATTTGTTAAACGTTTATTTTCATTCTCATTTCTGCAGCATGACGTAACTTACTAAAATCAAAACTGTGATAGCAAATGTGAAATTATTCCACCACCACCATTGCACTAAAGCTATCCAAAAAGAATCCTAATTGCGAGCCTTCGAGTCTCGTCTTGCTACAGAACCTTGCTGAGCCAGAAATAAAAACACAAGGTCACAGTGAAACAAGTGCCATAATAACATAGTTCAACCATCCGGCACTCCACCAGACTTTGTAACTCAGCCCAGCACGACCATGACTGCAACTGGAAAAACAGCTGCAACTAGCATATCTACTGTAATTAAAGACATTAAAAAGGGTGTGTGGGGGCTTCTCATGTCATGCCAATCATTTCATAGCTGCACAGCACACTTGACAAAACACAGCATGCAAAGTAGTTATGGAACGAACAATCCTATGTCAATCACACTGTGTTTGGAGTGCTGACTCAAAAACAACTTGCTATCTTTACTTCCACTTGAAAATATACATCCAGATGATTCAACGCAGTCATAAGGAGGTGAACTCACCTGGTTTTCCTGGTTCAATAACTTCGGTCTCTGAAGCTTCCTCTTCCCCATCTTTTCTTCCCCCATCTTTTCTTCCCCTTTCCCTCTGGCCTAATGGATTGTCCGCTTGTGGGTTTGCCCTGTCTTATATTTGTTTGGTGATCCTTTCTGATCTCCTCAATGGGGGAAATTACTGGGGATTGTCAAAAGAGTGTTGTAATCACCAATATTGCTAACTTGCCTCATGGCTTTCTTCATCACTTTTTAAAGAATGCGCATAAACACCACCATCAACCGCATTGCTCACATTTTGGTCAAACTTATTATTATTGCTGTTAACTACCTTAAATTTGGTAGCAGAAAATCAGATTCCCTTCCTCGGAATTCGAGTAATTTACCAAGAAAATGCTAGTGCCATCTATAAAAAAAAAAATGTCGTGAAAATATAAGCAAGAGCCACAAAGGGTACCACCGTCTAAGCCGTGTACTCAACAGTGTGTTGCAGTTTAAGTGTTGTCCTAATGGATACTATTCAGGCATCGTGTCTTTCTGCATATTTCAGCATTAGCGAGAATAATGTTTTACTAAACTGGTGAAAGCTTTAAAGGAAATTACACATTTTGTGCATCGGAAGTCTGGAAGTGAAGAGTCACCCTGTTAACATCAGTTATTATTAACATTAACCAATGAAGACTGCATGATAATTTATGCTGTAAGCACACCAAATGCAGCACTCTCTCAACTGTACCATTTCTTTTGCTCCTTGAAAATAATTGGTACTTCAATGAAAATTAGCAAATTACCTCAATGCAGATCACGCCTCACACTGAAAGAGCAGTTTCAAAGTCTTTTGTCTGGTTTTAAACTGTCTTGAATAGTCTGATGCAAGGTAAATAAACTTTTACTCATGATATTACAGCTGTCACCAACGTGCCTAAATTACAATGCAGATGCAGTTGGAGGATCGTTTTAAAGAAAAGTCATCTGACTGCAACCTCCAATCACATCTCCGATGTACAGTATTAGGTGCGTTGTTGACAGGATTCTCTGTAAGACATGCATTTCCAAAAAAAAAAAAAAAGTCTAAAAAGGGGCCGACGCGCCCTCCTGCACCCATGCTTAAATCCGCCATTGATTCTACAAGTTAACTTGATAGCCATTTCAATAAGATAAGAGGCGTAGAGAGGAAAAAAGAAATACAAAAAAAAAAAATAAAATAAGAGGCGTAGAGAGGAAAAAAGAAATACAAAAAAAAAAAGAGAGTCCTTTAAAGGTTTTCTAGGAGAAGCAATTGAGGCTATAATTTAGGCAGTGGTTAAGAATACATGGGAAAGGTGATAGCAGATGAAGGAACAATAACTTTTATAGCAGCAGCATGGAGGAATGCCGATGGATTTAGTTAAATTGAATGGGGCAACCTGAAGACTTAAGGTTAACCTGAGTATCTAATGTATGCCGCTTCGACTCCATTGAAAATATTATATTGGTATGAAGGTGACAAGGATCAGCGATTTGTTGGTGATGAGAAATGAAGGCTGTACCATACAAAATGTGTACCATACAAAATGTTGAAATTTTGGCACCATAGGGTAAGAAGTGTCCATCAGGAGGGTAATTGCTTTTATAGGAAACCAAGCCAGGGTCATACATTCATAATTACAAAATATGTGTGGTATGTGGTCTAGGAGGCCATTGAAGAGCTTCTCAGTTACCCTAAATCACTGTCTGGTTAAGTGACAAACTCAGAGTTGCATAGTAGACAAATGGACACAGGGAATCAAACCCTGAGCTACAGGAAGCAGCTTGTTAACAGATCATAATCTTTATCCTCTACACTAACAGTAAAGGTTCTGAAGATGGTATATTTGGGCACGAAGAAGGGAGTGCTAGTATTTTTTTTTAACTATTTTATTCACAGACATGTAATACAAACAGGTAGAGTGCAAACCTCATGCACGGTGCACCTTAGTATCCCCTAGTGGCTAGCCAACCAAAAAGATCTGGTCACTAAAGTCGAATTTTATGACAAGATTCACATCCGGTCTCAACCAAAGTTTTTAGTATTCTGTACTCGAAAAGTAAGAGGAGTGAAAACATAAAATACCACATGCCCTTGAATACTTTTTAGTAAAGTCATTTCTGTTGAGAAAAAAAATTGACCCTTCCCTTATCAATATTACACCTGTAGTACACTTTTTAAAAGCAAAATCAACTTTATTACAAGAATGTCGTCACTATGGCTTGTTCGTTTTAATAAACCCAATATACTGTGATCATCTGGTGGCTGGCATTATATTGTCAGAGTACCAACATCTGTGCATTCTTTCTACTTTTCCTGTTAGGGGTTTCCACAGTGGAACAACGATCCACAGAACGATTGGCAGTAGATTTACAAGTCAAGTTGCCAGCCAGGTGCCTAACCTTCCACTGAAGGCACACACATGCTCGCACTCACACCTAGGGCCAATTTAGAGTGTCCAATCCACCTGCAGCATGTCTTTGGAATGTGGGAAGAAGCTAGATCACCCAGAGGAAACCCACACGACCATAAGGAGGACATGCAGACTCTGCACAGAAGGCACCCCAGCTAAGAATCAAACCAGAGAACCTCTTGCTGTGAGGCAGCAATGCTAACCACTGCACCACCGCGGCCACCCCACCAACGTGTGTATATCAGTAAGGTTTTTTAAACCTCTGGAATAGTGCAATATCAGATGTTACAACTTAGTTAGTTTATTCCCTGCAACAGCTTCACCATTTCTATTTATACCAGTATTTCCTTGTAATTACTCATCAGGTTTAACCTGTTCCATGGTGATTATTACTCCATGCCCCCTTTACTTTTTTCTTTTCTTCTTTCTTTCTTTTCCCCTGTATAGTTTATGGGTTATATGTATCTGCGTCTTTCCTGCTATTAATCTTTCCTATTTCCTCCACTTTCTGTTAATTCTTTTCTCCCTTTTCCCCTGACTGCCTATTCATTCCTCTTCTGCTAATTTCCCCCATCATATGCTTGACGTCTTCAAGTTATTGCATTCCCAGAAAATGTGTATTGTGATTCCCCTGTCCTCTTGACACTTTCAACATACTTCATGCACTGGAGGGATGGATTCCTGTCCCAGAGACTTCCCATACTCTGGAATAAACTACCTATCTATATCAAACAAAGCTCCTCATTAGCACTCTTCAAGAAAAATCTTGATGATTAGATGGGAAATAGGAAATTCACCCCGGGGATCACCTCTGTGGCTCTGCTCGGCAGTGGCACAGGAAAATAATTTAATTGGTTGGCAAAAGCCAGGGTACCTTTTTGACTGGGCTTGTATAGGCCCCAGGGCCGATAGCCTAGTACCTACCTATGAACCTTTGGGGTACACAGTTTTTTCCATGTATTTGTGATCACTTTCTTTCATATTACCAGTGATAAACCTACTGTCTTTGTCATCTATCTGATTATTGTAGCGTAGCTAAAAAAATGTTTTTAGGATAGTTCCCCATTCTCTGGGGCAATCTCATTCACTATTCTCTGTAATTGTCTTTGAAATTTCTCTAAGTTATTGCATTCCCAGAAAATGTGTATTGTGGTTCCCCTGTCCTCTTGACACTTTCAGCATACTTCATGCACCCTGAAATGATTTTTGCCAGTCTATCAGTCACATAAAATACTTGTAAAGCATTTCCATGCAAATACCCTAAATTTCCATTCCCTAGACATGTATCTGGGTATCATTAACATGTATCTAAATTCTATCTTACTGTTTCTTGTAATTTCCTTTCCGGTTTTCATTCTTGGTCTTATAAACCCTTCAAATAGCCTAGTGTTTGTAGTTTTTTTTCCCTGTTTTCAGCATGCCTTTATTAGTCTTTCCTTTTAGTCTCCTTGCCTCAATTTCCCTTACCATTTTTGCTTCTTCCTTTGTGTGTTCTAACTCTTTTTTTTCTGTTTCTCTCCCTCTTGCTAGCTTGCGAGATGTGAGCTTGCCAGCTGCTCTGTGTTACTTAATTGGGTTGTCTCACTGATAGTTTTTTTGCTGGGTTTCTCTCATTGCTCATTCCTCCTCCTCCTCGACTCTGAAATCACCCCCCCCCAACTATTGTATTATAAGAAATGACAGACCACAAAAGAAAGGTGGTGAGAGTAGCCCTAATCTTTTCCGACTCTCTAATAGTAATACCATACACCAACCGTATACCTCAATTCACTACTGCTGAAATAACCTTGGCCTTCCTAAAAATCAGCAACCACAAAAACATATGCATAGCTGCCCTTTACATACCTCCTGGAAACATCCCCATTCTCGAATGTATCCTTTCCTGGTTTTCATCTAACATTAGTAGTGAAACAATTACCCGAGGCAGTATAAAAATCAACTGTAGACCTCTAGTCACTCATCTACAACTTCTCAGAACTTAAACCTCTTCAAATTCACCCAGTTAATTACCTCTCTGACCAGACCTAATAGCGATAACTCTTCCAGTAGTATTTTGGACTGGATATTAGTCTTCTACCCCAACAATATCTCAAATAGCGACACCTTTCCCGATTCCCTTAGTGATCATCTTCCTGCCTTTGCATATCGCTCACCTTCCTCCCTACACCTACAACATAACTATATCTCAACCCATACCCTCGTTAACCTCAGCCCCTCTGACTGCTTAAAACAAATGAACTGGTACCCTCTGAAAACTCTTCCTCTTGAGAATGCAGTTACCTACTTTAATACTTCCTTCGTTAACCTACTTAACAGCCTTGCTCCTCCTAGAACTAAGAGTAAAATCTAAACCAGCCCCCTGGCTTTCCAAAGAAACTATATCCCTCATGCATAGCCGAGATAAATCATGGAAACTGTACCAAAAATACAAAACACCTAACTGAACACAAACGGCTTCAGAATAGAATTATAAAACAAATTACTTCTGACTGCAAATCCTACTATTTCAAGCTTCAGACCAATCACAAATCCAACCCTTAGAAATTTTGTAGTAGTATCTCTACTCTCCTAACTCCCAGCAGAAAAGAAAACCCCTGTCCTGACCCTAGCTCTCCAGATTATAACATAGTCACCAGATTTAACTCCTTCATAGACTCAAAAGCCAAACTCACCACATCCTTCCCTAACAACTCAATACCCACATCCATTCCAACCTCTCACAACTTGTCTACTTCTCCTTCCAATCCAACCCCCCCTCCTCTTCATCCTTAAACCCATCCTTGTTAACACCATAAAAAAACTCCTCCAAAAGGTAAAACCATGTTCCAGTGCACTGAACAACTTGCCTTCTAACTTCCTCAGGTTAGCTGCACACGGCACAGCTCTCCCCATCTGTATCCTAATTGTTCCATTCAAGAGTCCTATGTAACCCTCCTCTGGAAAAAAAATGTTATCATTCTCTTACACAAAGGGGGCAACAACACCGACATCTCCCAATTTCCATCCCATAGCCTTTCTTTCCCCTATCTCTAAAATTCTTGAAAAACTCTTACCCTACCTTTTAGACAGTCACCTACTGACCCCAACACAACATGGTTTCAAACCTGGACACAGTACCACCACATCCCTTCTATCCTTCATTGACCACATCAGCCACGCTCGTGACTCAGGCAGTCTTGTTTCTACCCTTATTCTAGATCTATCCAAGGCCTTCAACACCATTTCCCATAGCCTTCTCTTGTCCAAACCCTCTCATCTTAATCTTTCCGCCTTTTCCATCAGCTGGTTTTCCAGTTACTTGTCTAATAGACAACAGGCAGTCAAGTGGAAAAATTGTACCCCCTCCTACCTTGACACTCTGACAGGTGTTCCCCAAGGTTCTGTCCTGGGTCCGCTTCTTTTTAACATCTTCATTAACGACTTTCATCTTTGTATCCCAATTGCTAAACTTGTTCAACATGCCGATGACTCAGCCATTATCTGCACTACCATATCTTTCCCCAAACTCAGACTGCCTTCAACAGCACTGAGACATGGATGCTAAATAATCTTCTAACTCTCAGTGCTTCCAAACCAAAATCATGATCTTTACTCCTTCCAAAATACCAAACTAGACAAAAACTCCTTCTCCATAGTAAGTTAAAACTCACCTTCTATTGAAATAGTCCCTCTTACTAAGCTTCTAGGTGTCCTTATTGATGATCAATTAAAGTTTGACATTCACCTTCAAACTAATGTCAAGAAAATCAACAGAAACTCGGAATGCTATATCGTCACCATTATCATCTTACCCCCTCAACAAAGCTTACCCTCTCTACCACCTACCTCCTTTCCTCTCTCATGCACGGAGCCCCTCTCCTTACCAACCTACAAGCAACCCTTAAGACCAAACTGGCATCAAGTTATAATAAAATCTCTAAGTTCGCTACCAGCTCCAAATCCTCATCTCACCACTGTGATGCCTTGCACACCTTGAACTGGCTAGAACTCCCCAAATGTCTCACTTGCATTCAGCTCTCCACTGCTCAAACACTTATCTTCAAGCCAAATCAATGCCCCTCTCTCTCCTCCATCCTTACTATGCATCCTCCAGACCGATCACTTGGATCCAACAATCAAAATGTCCTAGAAGTGTACAAACCCCTATGTACTCCTGGGCAACTTCTAATTTTATTTTCCCTTGCACAAAAATGGAACTCACCCCCCCCCCCCCATATCCAAACTACCCAGGACTTCTCCACATTCAGGACCCTGCTGCATTCCTACCTCTCTTCTACCTGGGAGTGCTCCTGCTCTCACCCCTCCTACTTACTCCCTCTCCCTATACACTCTCTCCCTTCATCCTTCTTCCATCATTTCCACTTAACACCAGCCTTCCTATTTCTCCACCTCCTCTGCATCTTACATACACTTACCGTCTTTTTTACATTAGATATTGTAGGCATTATTTCACTCCACATTCAGTCAGAATGCTTATCATCCCAAATTGGTGCAGAAGCTACTAATATCACTATTTACACAAATCCATCATGTACTATTATTATACTATTACATCTCTGTTACTTTTATATTGTGTAACATCTTGTATCAACTTCTGTTGATTTTTTGCATCTTTATTTTTGTATTACTTCTGCTTGATTTTGTATTTTAATGTATTAACTTCTGTTGATTTTTGCTTTGTATGTCTGTACATGGAGCTTTTCTCCTCGGGCCTCCATTGAAAAAGGGCTCATCTCGGCCCAATGGACTTTCCCCAGTTAACAAACTGCAAATTTATCTTCATTCCTTAATAATCCCATTCCACATTGTCTTCTAATTGGAATTTCTCCTTGACCTCCTCACAGTTCTCCAGTCTGTACCCTACTTTTACCTACCAATATCTTACCAAATCTTGTTTTTCTTTCTATTTCCAAGTAATCGTTCCTCTTTTCTTCTGCTTCATTCCTCATGTTGTTACAATCTTCACCCCCTCCATTTCTTCCATTTGTTTTTGTCAGTTTTTCAAATATCTGTGTGTGCCCCCCCCTTACGTAAGCCATGATAATTTCCTCTCCTTACCTGATGTTTCCAAACATATAACTATTATACCTCATTTCCCTCCATTTTTACTATGGATATGTAAATTGTCGGGGTTATGCCTGTCTGCAGTACCCATATTCTCTGACCCATGTCCATTTTTATACTTTTCCACTTTTGAAATTGTATCTTTACTATATTATACATTATATATTTTCTTATAAGTAATCTGAATAGATTTTTCTGCTGTGCCCGACAGCCAGATCCCCAGGTGTTTAACTTCACTTTTCCGCAACATATGCTTCCCTCCCCTCCATTCCTCATTATTTTCTTCTCTGTATTTATTCTTAACACTTGTGTTTTCTCTTTATTTATTTTGTATACAGACTCCTCCCTACATTTCCTCAGCATATCCCACAGTGTCTTCTGGTCCTGTTTGTTTAGTCAGGCTTGGTTAGCAGCACATCATCTGGGTATAATAATCTTCTCTGTATTCCCCCATTTGTATCCCCTTATTCGTAGGTTCTAAGGTGATTACTAGGCTAGCAGTCCTAGACGGCTTTTTTAAGCCTACCCATGCTTCCCAAATGTACTGGACAAGTTTTGATACCATGCATTTTTACAGGAGGGTGTATATAACTTGGACAAGACTAATTGAGCATTTACTAGCTTCCTGTTTGTAATACAGACATAGGTGCCCTACCAGGGCTCCAGACATTCGCATCTTCACTTTCTATCCTGTCATTCTACCCTCCACTCCCCCACTCCTCTTTATAAAGTCCATGATAATAATTCCCAAACTCACCCCAAATCTCCTCTTGGGCCTGTTCAGTCTACCCCTCCTTTTTGTGTATGGTCTGTATATTCCTCTCGCTACTTCCTGTTGTCTCAGTCTGCCTTCCTTGCTTTAGGATTTGAGCTAAAATATGCATTCTCTACTGTTACTGTTTTTTTTTCCAGATCCTTTCATTTTCCTACTTGCATATCTGTTTCATTTCTTTCTCCCTTTCTTTCCTACTTTGCAGTCCTTGCCATTTTTCCCTAGTATCTTATTCAACTTTGACATCATCCTGTCTTTGTCCACCCTTCTTATTTTCAGCATATCCTTTAATCGTTTTTATATTTCCTCACTCACTGCTTCCTTCTTTCCTTTCTATTTTGCCTCTGAAACATTTGTCTTTCCTCCCAATACTTCTTACGGCACTCATACACCCGTATATATATATATATATATATATATATATATGTAATGTGTTTGTGTGTTGACGTGATATGTTTCAATATAAGTACGTTAATATTTTGGTTGTCGACATTGTGGTCATTTGACCAGTTGCCCTACACACACGCGTATACAAGCTTATATATATGTATGTTTTTCTCTTTCTTACTACATGCATGTATACATACAGATAGATATGTCACATCTTAGGGCCTCCTGACCCAGAATTGTGGAGTAAAACAACAGCAGTCTTGAGTCATTTAAATGAAATCTTAACCTTTACTTGCATTTTTCTAACCAAAACTCAACTCCAGATACAAGCGAACATAAGAAGAGTGACTTGGCAGTTAAAGGAATACAGCTTGTTTCTGTGTTCTTTTAACTCTGTACATGCTGTGAATTCTTTCAGTTGCTTAGAACAATGTTCAGTCATAATTGAAGAAACTACAGCTCCTGTAGTAGAGTCCAGTGCAAAACATGTTTATTAAATATTGTGTGTTTCTTCCAGAAAGCAGATGTGAATAAACTTTGACTAGTATATGGCAGGTTTAAGCATATACTGTAAAAGTAATAAGAATGCATCCATGCAACAGCAAACAGAGGCCCTTTTCCTATCAGGCTCATAACTAGCAGAATATAATGGTAACTAATGTTATAAAAGACCTACTCCAACAAGCCGTACATTCAGGAGTTTCCCCAGAAACTAACTCTTCTGAATTCTGCTGTGAAATCTAGCAGTTTTTAATTCTTATGAAGATTTCATTGGGCAAAATATACCTCTTCATTTTTACAGAAAGTAATGAATGCTTCTCCAAAGTCATCTTTTTCTTCATCTCAAGTGGATAATTTTTAAATCTTCCTCTTACTACAGCTCCACCTTGGCTTAGCTTTCTCTACATGCAGTTCTACATTGCTTTAGCTCATGAAAGAGATTAATGCTATTTTGTTAAAGGAACCAAGATCTTAGTCCATACTAAATTAAGTGAATACTTAGTCAATGGTTCGAATGTAAATGGAACATACTTTACTATGTACATGATACCCCTACCCCCCAGCACAGACCTTTTGAATTGTGTAACCATTGCAGGCAGGCTGTAAATCCAAGAGAGACTATCAGTATTAGGATGCATAGAGAGAAACACTGTAAAAGAAATTGGGTTCCTATCGCGTGATAGAAAATTGAAAACGGTGAACGTGTATTGAGCAAACCCGATTGGTCGAAACATCGCGCGCGTAACACGGAAATCACCATAGGGAATATTTTCCCTTTACATCAATGCAGTGCGATCTCGGAGTAGGAATGTTTAAGTAGCGGGGGTGTGGGGTGCAGGGGGCTTGCCCCCCTGCCTACAATGTTTAGGTAAGTATAGTTTTTTTATTTTTATTTTTTTTATTATATTTTCGAAATTTCAAACATCGCTCATATGGCGTCGACCATATGGTGCTCGATGTTTGAAACTTTCGATAATATAATATAGACCCCAAGAAATTCCATCTGTGCGTTGCCAATGTCGTCTGGCGTGAAGTGAAGTAAATCTCATGCCCTGCCTTCTCATTGGCTGAAAACATCCATGCCATCTCATTGCCTCTAAGCATCCATACCAAGCAAGAAATCTTAAAGCCGCAATATTTCTTATTGATAACAGATGCTGAGCAAAGCAGGAAAGGAAAACTTTTTTTTTAATTAATGTTGTGGTGGATGCCAAGAAAAACAAGAAAGGAAAACTTAATGTTATGGCAGGGCCCCTTTTTTTTTAATTAATATTGTGGCTGGCCAGCCAGCGCCTAATCCTAGGCGGCTGCCTAGATCACCTAGTGCTTGATCCGCCCTGACTGCAAAGGAATCAGTTGTGATGTTCTGTTTAATAATCCTGGAATAGGACAGCACCCATGCCACCTGCCAGTATACATAATTGAAGGCCTCATAAAATCAGGTGTTAAGAAAGACAGGCAGGGAACATAAAGCTTTCTTTAGATTCACAAGTATTTAATTGTCAGAAGGCCATTTATCGCTGGGGTGCTTTTAGCCACAGTGCAGCATCTTTTTTAGAACTGAAAGCTGGAGAGAATCAGAGAAAACTGACTGAACATTTTTTTGTGTTATTAGAACTGAAATAAGCACAGTAACAGCTTTTTAGAAGAGGAGAACAGAATGATTTTTCTTTTTTTAAAAAAGTTAGGGGTACCATAATACTAACTTCTGTAAGTAACTGTGTGTTTTTATTCTCATCAGCTGTTACAACAGAACTACATAAAGTACTAAATTGTTGCTTTGTTATTCACACTTTGGGGCTCATCTGCTCTGAATTCATACCTTTGAGCGATTAGCAGAGAATTCTTAAGCACAGAGATTGCTAAGTGAAGGAAGTGAGGTAACCGAGGGACAGGGACGAAATTTGCTTCACGTGGATGGGGAGTCTGTTCCAGAGAATGGACATTTTCTGAGAAGCATATCTTTCTCTCCAATACATTCTATTTATGCCACAAGCAAAATTTAGATATTTTAATTTAGTAATTCTGACACTGTTTGTTTTGCGGATGTGTAAGAGGTTCATCAAAACAGAGTCCAGGGATGCCTTGAATGCCAGGCAAAGATCACCTCTCCGAAGTATGTATGATACTAAGTAAAGAGGCATGACTTGGAGGTGGTCAGCATAGGACATTGTGTTTACTTCCTGTATTGTTTTGTAAGAAACCTTTGTGGACATTCCAGTTGCTGCATGTGTATGGTCAGTTACATACCGAAGGGGCCATTAATACCCTATGATGGGTCTGATGAGGGCAGACTACAGTAATATGATGACCTCTTTGGACCTAGATGCCATGGCCTTACTTATACATTAAGCAACATAGAAGGATTTTCTTGTTACCTTGAACACATGTTGGTCAGAGGCTACATTACTTTCTACATGAGTTCCCAGATCTCCGACTAGTGAATCCAGTTTTGGTTGGGGGGGGGGGGATTTATTGATGACATAGTTACCCAGGTTGGTTCACTTCCCAAAATGTACTACAATGCATTTCTTGGTATTGAGTTTTAAGCCATGGTTTGGCACCAACCATTTGTTTGTTAGCCCTTCCTGAAGGTCGTTCTCATCTTGGGGGAATTCAGTGACTTCCCCCAGTTTGCAATCATCTGTAAAATTGTTAGCCAGAGGCCATTGACAATTACTTTGACTTTCAAGAAATAGATGCCAAAGAGAAGTGGGCCTAGCACAGAGCCTTGGGGGGCTATACTGGTGACCGGCCTCATTGTTGAGGTGGCCTAACTGATTCTAACCTCATGGATCCTTTCAGTGAGCCAGCTAGATATCCAACATATTATAAAGGGGTTTATACCTAGATGTCCTTCAAGGATGCATCTGCAGTCCTTACATATGGGTTGTCCTGCCTCAGTGTCGGCCGGATTCCAAAGTCTGGGTCCGGCGTCGGCTGATGTCGCCCTTTTCCCTGATGTCAGAGCGCCTGGGGTATAAAAGCACCAGCCGACGCCATCTTCCTCAGTCTTTCTTGCCGCGTGGTGCCCGAAGCAGAAGCAGTTCGCAAGTGCCGGTCGGCCAGCTCCTGTAACTTCAGCTACCGAAGACTTCAAAAGCTAAGTACCCCGTCGGGGACTCTTTCTTGCCTCAGCCGATGTCAGATCAAACGCTTAAAGTTAATAATTGCTTAACTTGTGGAAACAAATACCTCATAAGGATTTCCATTCTTACTGCCTCCCCTGCCTAGGCCCAGACCACGACGTCTCGGCCTGTGCAGCCTGTGCCTCCTTCAACCGACGCACTCTTAGGCGTCGGGCGGAGTTTGCAGAGGAATTTTTTGGGGCTAGTTACTGTTACAATATGCCGTCGGAGACTGCGACTTCTCATTTAACCAAAAAACGGAAGGACAAGGACCGACACACGCGGACCGTGGTTTCGGCTGAAACCACGCCTAGGCCTACCGCGAGTGTCTCAGTCTCGGCTGAAACTGAGTCCTTGGTACTTCCGACCATCGAAACCGCACAACTGACAACTTCGGCCCCGGAGGCCTCTTTTGAGTCGGTTATAGAATTTCCCTCAGAAACCGGTGTCAAAGAAACATCCGACACCATTTCCCTAGACAAAACTACGCCAGCATGTGGAGCAGCCAGGCCTCCTGCATCCATGTCCATAAAGGCATTCACAAGGGCTAAAGCTGCTAAACAGCCAAAATCTCTGCCTCCCAAGGATATTCCTCAGGGATCCACTACAGGTTCACAGATTTTAAGTTTAGCTGAGGACCTTATTTCCTTAATTAGGGGCTCTCAGCCACATCCGGACAGGGGTTCTCATCATCCTCTAGACAAAAGGCCCAGGGTTGAGCCCACTGATCCCAAGTCCTCTGATGAGGCCTCAGATGGCTCTGCTCTTTCTGATTACCAGGAGGAGGCCTTTACGG
Source organism: Protopterus annectens (assembly GCF_019279795.1). Taxonomy (NCBI): domain Eukaryota; kingdom Metazoa; phylum Chordata; order Ceratodontiformes; family Protopteridae; genus Protopterus; species Protopterus annectens. The sequence continues at coordinate 291,780,971 of NC_056750.1, read as the reverse complement.
CCTACAAGGATTCTGATGCAGAGGAATCTATTCCCTCTGCCTCCCCTCCTGAGGAGCTGTCCTTTGGGGAGACCCTTCACTCCATGAGAGAGCATTTCAAATGGCAGGGCCAGGAATTCTCTGATTCCAGGAAGAGATTAAGGACTTTTTTGCATTTACCTCAGCATAGACTTTTGGCTATTCCCCCTGTTTTGAATGTCATTGATGATGTGTACTCTGAGTCTAGCATTACCCCTGACTCCCTTCCTCCGGCTCCTGTCAAGCCCAATAGGTACTACAGGGTCCCGGACTCACATTATTTCCTTTACAAGGCCCACTCTGCTGACCCTGAAACTATTTCCCAGGGCCCAAAAGGGGTTGCATCTGCCACTACTAAAAATCCACTCCCCTCTGAAAGGGAGTCCAGGGCTTTAGAGAGATGGGGTAAAAAAGTGTATACTTCTTCCACTCTTTCTATGAGGGCATTAAATTGCCAATTCCATATGATACAGTACCAAGAGTATTTGTTAGATGAATTGCATAAAAAACTGTCTTCACCTGAACCCCTAGATTGCAAGTCACTTCAGGATCTGGTACATAACTCCCAACAGGTTAGCAACCATTTCTTGCAGTGTGGTTATGATGCATTGGAAGCTTCATGTAGGTCAGCTATGACAGGTGCCGTCATACGTAGACATGCTTGGCTGAAGGAACAAACCCTGCCAGATCATGTTAAAGCAAAGCTTCTGGAAGCGCCACTGGAAAAGCAAAAGTTATTTGGCTCCACTGCTCAGGAGGTCTTAAAGAAATTTGAGGAAAAGGCTAAATCTGTACAAACAGTCAAAGATTTTCTCCAGGTCCAACCACCAAGATTCAGCAGAAATTGGCCCTCTAAGAATTGGTCCTTTCCAGACACAGACAGATTTCAAAGAGGCAAGAACAGGCGTGACAGAGGTAGAGGGCAAGCTAGAGGCTCCTACAGAGGACGTCAGTGGCAGCCTCCTAACCAGAGAGGTAGTGCAGGACCTACAACTGCTGCACAAGGACAGACTCAATGACTTCACCTTGACCCCGCCAACCAGGGCTCAATTGGAAGCACCTTTGGGCGGGAAGCTATCTTTATTCTCAAAAAATTGGCACAGTATTACAAGGGACAAATGGACACTGCAAATAATAGACAAAGGATACAGGTTCCATTTTCATACATTACCAAAAAGAAAAGGCATGCCAAACCTGCCACCGAATCAAAGGGCAGAGGTTTTAAAACAAATTTCCAACCTATTGCAAATGAAAGCTATAGAAAAGGTTCCTCTCACAGAACAAGGCCAAGGATTTTATTCCAGACTATTCCTTGTCCCAAGAAAAGAAAAACAATGGAGGCCTATTCTCGTCTTGTCCGCACTGAATACTTATCTCATTGTGCCAAAATTCAAAATGCTGACCCTACAGCAACTCCTTCCCATGCTGGGCAAGGGGTCTTGGCTGGTAACTCTAGACCTCAAGGAGGCATACCTGCATGTCCCTATCAGACAAAGTTGCAGAAGACACCTCAGATTTCTTGCAGGTTCAGAGCATTATCAATTCTCAGCATTGCCCTTTGGCTTATCTACTGCACCCAGAGTATTCACAAAATGCCTGGCATCAGTAATTGCACACTGCAGACTTCAGGGGATTCAAATATACCCATACCTGGACAACTGCCTTATACAAGCGGACAGCCAACAAACATTGGTAAAACACTTAAATTATGCCATACGCCTACTTCAGGCTTTGGGATACACAGTCAGCATTCAAAAATCAAGACTTGTTCCATCCCAAAGAATAACTTTTCTGGGTGCAAAACTAGATACAACCACCCAAATGGCTTTTCTCACAGAAGAAAAACAAGAACAACTACCGGATTTCTTCAGAAACCTGGCAAAACAAACCCAACTGACTGCAAGGAAAATACTGCAGGCCCTGGGTTTCATGGCATCTTGCATTCTTCTGATTCCACAAGCAAGGCTGCATATGAGGAAACTACAATGGTACCTAAGGAGTCTATGGTCTCAACACAGTCACAGCCTAGAAGCTTTGATCCCCCTCATTCCATGCCTTCAAAAAGAATTTCTGTGGTGGGCTCAAGCAAGCCAGTCAAACATGGGTCTGCCTTTCAGCAAACCAAACATCAGCCAAACCATTACCACGGATGCCTCAGACCATGGATGGGGAGCCCACATGGAGGGCAGATGCATTCAAGGACAATGGACACAAACAGAATTTCGCCTGCACATAAACCAAAAGGAAATGCTGGCAGTGATACATTCAATCTAGGCCTTCAAGCACTTCCTACAGCAAGGCCACCTGCTAATAAAGACAGACAATACCACAGTTATGTGGTACATAAACAAGCAAGGAGGTACCCATTCTTACCTTCTTTGCAGGCTGGCAATGAATCTTTGGGAACGTTCCCTAAAACTAAATTTACAGCTGCAATCCCAGTTTGTACCAGGAGAAGACAATGTACTGGCGGACAGCCTGAGCAGAATCATCATGGATCCACACGAATGGATGCTGCACCCAGACACCTTTCTTCAAATAACACAATCATGGGGAAGGCCGGACATAGATCTCTTTGCCTCCCACCACAACCATCAACTGAAGAAATTCTGCACAAGGACATACCACCCACAAGCATGGAAAGTGGACTCTCTCTCTTTCAGCTGGAATACTCTAGCAGTGTATGCATTTCCACCTCTTCCGTTAATGACCAAGGTCTTACTGAAGATCAGGACAGAACAACCAAAAGTGATTCTGATAGCTCCGGACTGGCCAAGACAACATTGGTACCCACTGTTAAGGAGCTTGTCACGCACAAAACCGTGGCCTCTACCACAATGGTCACTTCTCCTGACACAGCACAATTACAAAACTCTGCACTCCAGCCTAAAAACCTTGCAGCTGACAGCCTGGAAAATACCTTGACTCCTCGCCTGGATAAGCTATCCAAAAGGGTAAAGGATATCATCAAGGAAGCTCGGCGACCTTCCGCAAGAAAGGCATATTCAGCAAAATGGAAAAGGTTTCGCACTTGGAACTCCACAAAGGGCCAAGATCCGACAGTAATGAGCATTCCACATATCCTGGAATACTTGGCAGAAATGCTCCATAATGGCCTCTCTTACTCTTCCATAAAAATTCATGCTTCAGCCATTTCAGCAGAGTACAACACTGATCCACCTGTATTTTCTCATCCACTGCTAAAGCAGTTTCTAAGAGGGATAAAAAACATCAACCCTCCAAGGAAACCACCAGTGCCTACATGGGACCTTAACTTCATGTTGGAAAAATTAACTCTACCTCCCTTTGAACCAGCAGCATCTGCAGAACTACAGTTCCTGTCTTGGAAGACTGCCTTCCTTCTTGCCATAACCTCAGCAAGAAGAGTATCTGAGTTACAGGCCCTCATGGCAGTACAACCATTTCTTACTTTTCATCAGGACAGAGTCTCATTGAGAACCAATCCTTCATTCATGCCAAAGGTGGTATCCAGGGTCTCACTGAACCAAGCTATTCACCTGCCTATCTTCTTTCCAAATCCACAAAATAAAGGAGAGAAACTTCTGCATACTCTGGACATTCACAGACAGTTGTGCTACTGCTTGGACAGAACTAAGGCTTACAGGAAAACTGATCAGCTTTTTGTAACGTATGCTGCTGGTGTACAAGGAAAAGCAATTTCCAAACAGACAATTTCAAAATGGATAGGGAATTGCATTCGATTCTGTTACTCTCTTCATGGCAAACCTGTGCCATCCAACATTAGACCTCATTCCACCAGAGCCACAGCCACCTCCACAGCCTTCTTAAGAGGGGTGGCTACAAAGGACATCTTAGAAGCTGCTACATGGAGCTCCGTGCATACATTTTCCAAGCATTACAACTTACCATTATATTCCAGATCCAGAGCAGGCTTTGCTACTGCAGTCCTGCAGGGCATTTTAGCTACACCATCCTTTTCTTAGGTCCTACCACCCCCAGCTTGGCTATGGTATTTTACCCATATGTAAGGACTGCAGATGCATCCTTGAAGGACATAGTACAGTTTTGTACCTACCATAAATGTAGATGTCCGATAGGTATGCATCTGCAGTCAGGATTTCCCTCCCTCCTACCCCTCTGTGGTATTCCTTGAGTAGTTATCCCTCCTTTTAGCTAGCTGGGGTTATCTATTATGGTGTATTTGTTATATATATATATATATATATATATATCACTGTGCATGTTTGGAATTTTTTGTATCTCTCCAAATTTAGCCTTCATTAGAGGGCACCTGGCATCTGGGGCAAGAAAAACTGAGGAAGATGGCGTCGGCTGATGCTTTTATACCCCAGGCGCTCTGACGTCAGGGAAAAGGGCGACATCAGCCGACGCCGGACCCAGACTTTGGAATCCGGCCAACCGAAGGGCTGCCTGAGGCAGGACAACCCATATGTAAGGACTGCAGATGCATACCTATCGGACATCTACATTTATGGTAGGTACAAAACTGTACTTTCTGCTAGTTTGTTGACAGTCTCAAATGGGGTATTGTATCAAATGCTTTAGCCAGATCTAGGTAGGCAGTATGTATCATTTTTCCCTCATCCATTGACTTAGTGACCTTTTCAAAGAAGTCCACCAGATTTAGTAAGCAAGACCTTCTATTGATAAATCCAAACTGGGATGGTCCAGTGTGTGGAGGTCTTCTATGACCTTGTTGGTAATTTTCATGATAATTTTTCCATGACCTTGCAAATAAGACTAGTCAGATTAACAGGTCTGTAGTTTCTAGGAGAGATCCTCCCTTATGACTGTGGGATGACCATCCCATTCTTCCATTCACGTGGCACAAAACCTTTTTTACAACTATAGTTAATAATTCCAGGGGTTCTGATAAGTTGCACATTGAGGCTGTGTTCTTGGATTTAGTGAGCGCAGCCAGTGCATGCACCGTAGATAAAGTTGGAGGGGTTATGTTTGAGGAATTTTTTTAGGAATGGCTGGGGGTGAGAGGGGTAAAACTGGAAATGAATTTGTCTGCCAACAGGTTCACTGTATAGCCAAGCTCAGTGAATGCGACACCATTAATCACCAGTTCAGCACATTGCCTTGTGCTGTCCTTGAGATTTCTGACATGGCTGTAGAAGGCCTTATGGTTATCTTTCACTTGGGAGGCTACTTCATTCTCAAATTTGGCTTTGGTTGACTTAATTAGCTCTCTTAGTTGCTTATTTAGTTTGAGAGAGTTTTTACCTTTATGGGAATTACCTTCCTGATTTTTGCCATGTTTTTTCCTTTTGTTAAATATCCTGTTTAATTTGGGATGACACCAGGGTAGTTGGTTTCTGGGGCTGGTACTGGGTTTACTTTGGTAGGAGCAGCAGCCTGTCTGCAGCCACTGACATGGTTGTACAGTGTTTGTGGAAGCAATTCATTGTAGGCTCCTGTGTTCTCTGGGTTTGAAGGGCTTTAACTTAATAAAAGATAATTTTGCCTTGGAATTGTTCCCGTTACTGGTTTTAATGAGATTATGGAGTTGATTTTGATTTCAAAGAAGACAGCTTTATGGTTGGACCTTACTAGGGAGGATGAGACATTTGGAGTGGTTCAGCATTTTCCCACTTTTGTTAGCACGAGGTCAGTATGTTGGAGCCTCTAGTGGGCGTATTCACTTTTTTCAAGGGTTTTTGTATATACGAAGCCCAGCTGTCTCTGTGCCTATAGATTTGAGGCTGTGTAGGATTTCCAGTCTACAGAGGGGTAATTAAAGTTTCGCATGAGTAGGGTGTTAGGTTGTGTGGCAAGTGTCTCCTGTAGGTCCAAGTATACATTGTGAGCTTCTTGGGACATGGAGGGTGACCTATAGCTAGTTAGGATATACTACAGGTATTTTGTCTGTGGTGATCTGCACATGGAGAGACTCCATTGTGTTATCCTGTGTGACCACCTTAGAGGTATGTTATTGATGTATATTGACACACTTCCAACTTTAGTCGTTGTCTGTGCAGCTACTGATCTAAAAGTGTGGAAGGCATTGAGACCTTGCACTGCCAGGATACTTTCTGCCTCTTTAAACTATGTCTTGGTAACTGTACAGATGTCTGTTTTCTTGAGGGTTTGGGGGGTATAGTTTTTATTTGGGCACCTAACATTGAGCAGTAACACCTTGAGGTTCAATTGAGTTGCATTTGCTATGATGGTAGGTATGTCAATTTGGCATTGCCTAAATAAAGCCACAATGGGAGTGGACAAAGTTTTAGCCAGTATTCAGATGTCTAGAGGGGAAAGATGTCGACCATCCTTGGCAAAGCAATGTGGTCTGTTAACCATGCCCTTCCAAGATGACAGATATTGGATCCCTTAGAATGACATCAGAAAGACAGCCATTTATTCATAGGTTCATACTAGGCTATCTGCCCTAGGGCATTTATAAGCCTAGCCAGAGTGTGTTTGACTTTCGCCACCCATTTTAAATTAATTTTGCTATGCCCTTTTTCGTGGTTAGTATACTGTGCCTCTGTCTAACAGTGACACAGAAGTGATACCCGGGGTAAACCTGCGATCTCCCATCCACTCAAGATTCCTCTTGAAGAGAGTCAGTGAGGGACTCTGCCTAAACTGGACTGGGATTTTATTCCAGAGTGAAGGGAGCCTCTGGGTTTTGACTCTGTCCCTCCAGCATGTCCTATTTATTTCAGTGCTGAGGTTCAAGTCTCTCGAGCGCGTAGCTCGATGGCATTTGGATTTTCTGAGGTGCAGCATGTCCATTAATTCCGGGTTGGACATGGCTTTATACGTCAGGCACAGATCGCCTGTGAGCAGGCGGTATGCCACTGAGTAGAGCTGGAGTTTCTTTAACCGGGCAGCATATGGCATCTGTTTGAGCCCTTTGATCCTCTTGGTGAGGTACTTTTGGGGTCTTTCCAGTTGCTGCAGGTGTCTGGTAAGGTACATCCCAAAAGGGGCATTGTACTCAATTATGGGCCTGATGAGGGTGAGTAAAGAGGCACGATGACCTCCCCTGATCTAGATGTGAATCCCTTCATGATTAGGTGGGCTATATAAGATGTTTTTCTAACCACTTTGGCCACGTGGTTGTCAAATGAGAGAATGCTATCAACTTGGGTCCCCAGGTCCCTAATTACTTCTTCTGTACTTAATGGATTACCACCTATGTGGTAATTTGTGGGCACTTTGTTTTTCCCAAAGGGGATGACTATACACTTTTTGGCTTTTAGCTTGAGGCCATGGCTCTGGCACCAGTTGTCTGTTTCTATGAAGCCCTTTTGTAGGATTCTTGTGTTGGCTGGAGAGTTGATTATGGCGCCCAGTTTGCAGTCATCTGTGAACTTGGTCAGCCACAGTCCTTCCGTGTTGGCCTGTACCTCCGAGAAATATATACCGAACAAGAGAGGTCCCTGGACTGAGCCTTGTGGGATGCCACTTGTAACTGGTTTGGAGTCTGACATGGCTCCAGCAATTCTAACCATGTGGGTTCTGTCCTTGAGCCAGTTTGCAACCCATCTAGTGACATAGGGGTTTATATTTAAGCTGGTGAGATTATCTATAATGCCAGAGTGGGGTATTGTATCGAAGGCTTTTGCGAGGTCCAGGTAGGCTGTGTGGACCACCTTCCCCTCGTCAGTGGCCTTGGTGACTGTTTCAGAGAAATCGACCAGGTTTAAGAGGCAGGATCTGCCCTTAACAAAGCCGAACTGGGTAGGATCCAGTGTCTGTAGGTCCCCAATATCTTTATTTATGAAGTCCATGATGATCCTTTCCATAGCTTTGCAGACCAAGCTAGTCAGGCTTATGGGGTGATAGTTTCCAGGATACGTTGAGGCACCACTTTTGTGGAGAGGGACCACTGTTGCTGTATGCCACTCTTTGGGTACATATCCTGTAGTAAGGCTGAGATTGAACAGTAGTTTTATGTTTGGGTTTAGCTCTTCTTGGAGTTCATGTAGGACGCAGCCCGGGACACAGTCTGGTCCCATTGATGCTGTGTTTTTTGCTTTGGAGAGGGTGGCTCTTACCTGAGCATCTGAGATGTCAGGGGGGCAGCACTTTGCTGGGATAGATATTTGCCCTTTTGGTGGGGAGGGGGGGGGGGTTGCGCTGAACCTGTCAGCTAGGATGTTGGCAATGTCTGTGGGTTCGATGTATTTTTTGTCATTTTGGA
>NC_056750.1:291047789-291095289 GCF_019279795.1 Protopterus annectens | reverse complement strand
ACCAGTACAGGGTGATGTGACAGAATGGCTTGATAGGTTCTTATTAAGCTTATGACCTAAGAAGACTATGATCCAGAGAGTAGGCTTTGGAGCTGCCTTGGTCAGTTTTACCTCTGTTTGCATAGTATCACCAGTAGGCAAGATAGTAGACCCTTCTTATGTCAATCTGTAACGGGTTCATCTGAAGGAGTGTCAGAAAGTAAAAGGAGAGTAAAGTTCTCTTTTTTCAACAAAATATGTGACAACTGATTGGAATATTAGGTTAAATAGTGAGGAAACATGAATGCATTATACCAACACAAGGCAGTTCTTAGAGTGGGTGGAACATGCAAGGATGTAGGGGGCGTGGCCAAGATACAAAGGAGATAGAAGCCGAATTCTTCAGCTCTGCTGTACTTCTTATATTTCTGACAGGAAATTTTATTTATTAGTTATCGTATTTCTTTATTTTTGAGACAAGTTAATAACAGAAACTTTTTTCTACAGTAACATATAAAAATTGTTTGGATATTCCTATTTTTTTCCTGTCAAACATCTCTCTCAGTTATTTTAAGGCAAACTCTCAAAACAGTTCACATCAAATGGTTTTGACTAATATCCAGGAATTGTCATCAAACATGGATAAAATGGATATTAAAATAAACATCTTCAAAGACAAGTGCACAAAGCAGATGGAACTAATTCAGGAGTCTCTTAATCAACAGAAGTGGCAGATATCAGGCATAGAAGAGGCTCTGACTGATGTGGAGAAAAGACTGTCAGAAGAAGAAAATAACACTGACTATTTACTAAAGCAGAATATACTTTTATTAAACAAAATTGATGATTTGGAAAACTGATCTCAAAGAAATAATATCCACATTTTTGGTTTACCGGAGAAAATGAAGGTAATAACATGACAAGATCTGAAGTAGTTTACTTCATTTGGTCTTCAACCTGTGGGTACCGGATCCGTATCGAAGCTGAGTCCGCAAATTCACTAGCGTCTGCTCTGAGCTCCAAGCTCTTTCCCTTACCCATAATACACCTCCACTACCTTCCAACCCCCAGATCTCATTTGCCGTGGCTTGCCTGAAGCATCATGATCTCCTGAGCTCTGAGTTAATGAGTGGGTTTTTGCTTTTTAAGCAGATTTTTCTAAAACTTTTCAGTGTATGTGTTTAGTGTAGGTTCCTTCTTCTCCTCTCCTGGCTGGTGCGTCATGTATAGTAAGTTTCCTGTAGTTTCAGTATTAGTTTGTTAGTCAGTATTGCTTCCCCTCCCCCCCTCAGTGTTCTGTGTACCTCGAGTGTGTGGTGAGTGGTTTGTGAGTGGGAAATAAGTACATTTTTTCTTTTCCTTGTCCTTCTCTATTGTGTTATCTTTTAGAGAACTGGCTGACCCCGAGCCTGTATTTAAAATGTGCACTGAGTGTGGCCATAAATTGTCTCCTGCAGACGGCCACACTCTTTGTGTGATGTGCTCGGACGTTGCCCAATTGAGTACAGATTGTACTATCTGCGCAGGTTTTAACCCACTCGCTATAAAGGGCAGGAAGGCTAAGTTGGCCCTAAAAGGCCTTCTACCCCCTTTTGAGGCACCTGCCTCGTCCACTGCTTTGGTCACAGCGGCTGCTGTGGCCACCTCTCCATCTCTTTCCCTTGCTTCTCCTCCCTCCCAGACTGGGACTCAACCTCCCGTTTCTAAGCCTGTAAAAGTGGAGCAGAAAAGGGGCAGAGAGAAGGAGAGAGAGAGAGCACAAGGACAAGCACTCTTCTCAACCAGAGAAATGTAAGAGGTCTCCAGACCTTCCTTCTACTCCCGGCAAAAGTCAGGCTAGGATCTGTGACTCCCCTCGGCTCCAATCTCTGAGATTTTCCCCAGGTTTTCCCTCTCCAAGCTGCTAGAAAAACGAGCCATTGAATCCGTTCCCCCCAGATCAGTCCGGATCGGGCATTGACTCCAGGTTCTTTTTGGTGCCAAAGAAAATGGGGGACTTAAGGCCCATTCTGGACTTATCTACCCTGAACCTGTCATTTGCCAAAGAAAAATTCCAGATGGTCACATTACAGTCCATCAAGAGAGCGACTGGATGTGCTCGTTAGACCTCCAGGATGCCTACTATCACATAAAGATACACAGAAGCACCAGGAGGTTCCTCCGCTTCCGGCTAGGAGTCAATCTTTACCAGTTTCGAGCCCTACCCTTTGGTCTCACCACAGCCCCCAGGGAGTTCACCAAAGTGATGGCTCACCTGAGGCTTCAGGAAATTCAGTTCTATCCGTACCTGGACGATTGGCTTCTCATTGCTCCCACCAGGTGCCTACTTTCTCAAGCCAGTGATTATTTCTTAAAGCTTGCTCTACAATTGGGGATTACAATCACTGCATCCAAATCACTTCTGAATCCTGTCCAGGTAATAGACTGTATCGGGGCAAGGACAGACACACTACAATGCAAAATCTTCCTGACCACAGAGAGGGTACAAAACCTGAGGATGCATGTCTCCCTGATCTCCGGATGTTCTTCGTGTTTCACTGTTGCAGTCATCACACTTGGGTTATCTGCCTGCAGGTAGCCCTCAGTTGGCCCGAATACCAGAGTCTTAGGATTTCTGCGTCGGATGCTGTCACATCTTACATGACATCAGGTTGTCAGGGGTATAAAACAGGCAGCCGACACCATTACATCAGTCTTTCTTGCCGAGGAGGAGCCCAAAGCAGAAGCAGTTCGCAAGTGCAAGTCGGCCGCTATCTAAGTTTTCATTTTCGAGTTTGTAATCCTGAAGTCTTTTAAACTAAGTACCCCATTGGGGATCCTTTTTTCTTGCTCTAACCGATGCCAGAAAAAGTTAACAATTGTCTTGCCTGTGGAAAGCAAATACATCACAGAGATTTTCATTCTTACTGCGTCACCTGTTTAGGCCCAGACCATGACATCCCTCGCTGTCGGTTTTGTGCCTTAACGCCCAAACTATTCATCATCGAGCTATTTTTGTTGCTAAATTCTTTCGCTCTCGTTCTCCATATTCCAAAATCGCTTCGATAAGCCATCCGACTACCGATCTTCCGAAAAAACGTAAAGATAAAGACAGACAGACCGCATAGGTGCAAAACTGCCAACGCTTCCTTTAAGCTTGTCGCCAGCCCACTGGTACTCAGTGAGGCGCCTCTGCAGCCGCTGATGCCCACGTCTACAAATTCGTAGGCCTCTGCTGAGACCCATTCGGAGTCCAGTATGCCGCAAGATGCTTCTTCGACTATGCAACCTGCAGATGTCTCTACCTTGGATGGGTCTGGAGCTGCTGTGCAGGCACCGGCTTCTGAGGGTGTATTTCGACCTACCGATGTTCGAATTAAACTGATGACTTCGTTGTTAGCTAAAACTACTGAGTTTCTGAGGCCCAGAGTACGCACTACACCTAGAAAATTGACGAGCAAAGCACATGCTCAAGCTCCCATGCCACAGAAACAAATGCTTAGAATGGCTGAAGACCTTATTACCCTAATTAGGGAAAGCCAGCCTTCCCCTGCTAAGAGACAAAGAATTGAGTTTCATTCTAATTCTACAGACCAGGAGTCCGATGTCTCTGACCCATCTGATTATCAGGACATGCCCGTATCAACTTATGAGGATTCTAATGCAGAGGAATCCATTCCCTCTGCCTCCCCTCCAGAGGACTTTTCATTTGGTGAAACCTTGCATACTTTAAGAGAGCATTTCCGCTGGGAATGCCAGGATTACACTCAGTCCAAAAAGAGACTTAGAGAATTTTTAGAGTTGCCTCAGCACAGGCCTCTAGCTGTACCCCCTGTCCTGGATGTTGTAGATGATGTTTTTTATGGAATCCAGATACTTTACCACCGGCCCCTAGGAAACCTAAACCTAAGGTACCTGATTCTCACAAATGTCTTTTCAAGAATCCTACTGCGGATCCAGAGACCATTTCCCATGGACCTAAAGGCATTAAGGCTACTACAGCCAAAAATCCTACCCCTTCAGACAGGGATTCCAGAGCTTTAGACAGATGGGGTAAGAAGGTATATACCTCTGCAACTCTTACCATCAGGGTATTGAATTGCCAGTTTCACATGTTGAAGTACCAGCAAGCATATTATGGAACTTATTAAACAAAAAATTGTGTTTCCTCCAGCTTGTGCAGAAAATAAAGGTTTACAAGAGCTAATGCATTCTGCAAACCAAGTTAGTAAGCATACTTTGCAGTGTGGTTTTGATGCCCTAGAAGCATCCTGCAGGGCTGCAGTCACTGGGTCTGTACTGAGAGGGCATGCTTGGCTGAAGGAACAAACCTTGCCAGATAATGTCAAATCCAAATTACTAAGACACTCCTTTAAATAAGGACTGTTTATTTGGCACCAAAGCAGAAGATATTCTTAAAAAGATGAAAGAAAAAGCTAAATCTATGCAAACATTTAAAGAATTCTTACAAGTGCAACCACCTAGATTCAGTAGGCATTGGTCTTCAAAAAACTGGTACGTTGAATAATTCGTACAAGTGCAACCACCTAGATTCAGTAGGCAGTGGCCTTCAAAAAACTGGTACTTTCCAGCCCTTTCCAGGCCTTCTCAGACCAAACCCAGGGGAAACAGGCCACCCAGACTACAGTCTCAGGGTATGCAGAGATCTAAACAATGGAGTGCCCCTACCTCAAAAACAGGGAGTTTTAAGCCGCCCCCTTATGGAAAAAATTCACAATGACTTTTCAATTATCCTTCCCAGCCCTGCCCAACTACTTGCGCCCCTAGGAGGAAAATGCCCTTCATTAAAAAAAACTGGATGTCCATTACTCAGGACAGATGGGTCCTAAACATTGTATCCCAGGGGGTACAGATTCTTCTTCCATACACTGCCAACCCCAAGCGGGTTTCCAGACCTTCCTCCAAACCAGTGGACAGAAGCTCAAAAGCAAGTACTTTCCCTACTCAATATCAGAGCTATTCAGCCTGTTCCAGTAGAACAAAGGGGGCAGAGTTTCTACTCCAGACTTTTCCTGGTGCCCAGAATCTACTCTCAACACCTTTCTGGTGGTCCGAAAATTCAAGATGCTTACCCTGCAACAGCTTCTCCCTATGCTAGCCACGGATGCATGGTTAGTCACTCTAGACTTAAAAGAAGCTTATCTGCACATCCCCATAAGGGAGTCATGCAGAAAATATCTACGCTTCAGTGCAGGCTGTACGCACTATCAGTCCTCTGCACTTCCCTTTGGCTTATCTACTGCTCCCAGAGTATTCACATAGTGCCTGGCTCCAGCCATTGTATACTGCAGAAAAATATCCAAATTTTCCAATACTTGGACGACTGCCTGATTCAGGTGGACAGTCAGGAATTGCTACTTCAGCACCTGGCATTTGTAAAAAGCCTTCTCACTTCATTGGGGTACACCATCAACGAAAGGAATTTACAACTGGTACCCAGTCAAATGATTGTATTCCTGGGAGCAAGCTTGGACACAACTTCCCAGGTGGCATTTCTCACTTCAGAAAAACAGGTCTATATGACAAACTACTTCAAACAGATGGCCACCAGAAACCAGCTATCTGCAAGAAAAATTCTGCAAGCCCTAGGGTTCATGGCCTTGTTTTCTGCTAATTCCATATGCAAGACTACATATGAGGAAACTTCAATGGTACTTAAAAAGTCTTTGGTGACAGCATTCTGAGGACCTGGAAACAGTCATTCCAATCATAACTTGTCTAAGGGCAGAGTTCCTTTGGTGGGCAGAAGCATGCAACTACAACAATGGACCGCTTTTCACTCAACCCCTCACTGCCCAAACCCTGACAACAGACGCATCAGACTATGCATGGGGGGCTCACATGGAAGGCAAATGCATTCAGGGCCACTGGAACCCTGCCCAGATTCTCCTGCACATCAATCAAAAAGAGATGCTAGCTGTACAGAATGCTCTGACAGCCTTCAAATACCTAATCCTTCCAGGACAACTGCTTATAAAAACAGACAGCACCACAGTTACGTGGTACGTAAACAAGCAGGGGGGAACCCATTATTACCCACTCTGCAGTTTAGCCATGGCCCTGTGGAACGCAGCCTTAAGCAACCAAGAGCATCTACAAGCTCAATTCCTGCCAGGCAAACACAATTCCCTGGCAGACTTGAGCAGAAATCTCCTAGACCCACACGAGTGGAAATTGGAGCCCAACACCTTCAACCTTCTGATCCAGAGTTGGGGGACACCGGAGGTGGATCTATTTGCCTCCCCCTAGAACCACCAGTTGAGCAAATTCTGCACCAGGAACCCTTGTAGCACAGCCTGGAAGGTGGATGCCTTATCCTTTCAATGGGAAAACCTCTCAGTTTATGCCTTTCCCCCTCTGCCCCTCCTCTCAAAAGTGCTACTCAAGATAAAACAGGACAGGCCTAGGACAATTCTTATTGCCCCAGACTGGCCACACCAGCACTGGTACCCATTCTTGCATGGTCTGACAACAGTGCCACCCTTGCATCTTCACCAGACTCCCACCCTGCTGTCACAGCAGGAAGGACAGATTTTGCATCCACAATTGCAATCCTTAAACCTTGCAGCCTGTCTTATCCCTTGAATACTCCCAACAGCAACCCTCAGCAAACAGGTTTTGGACGTCATTCGTGAAGCCAGAAGGCCTAGTACTAGGAAATCCTATGCTGAAAAGTGGGAAAGATATTGTTCTTGGAATCAGTCTGAAGGGAAGGTCACAGCACTGCCCTCCTTACTTTTAATCCTAGATTACCTAGCAGAGCTACTCCACAGAGGCCTATCCTTCTCCTCCATTAAGACCATCTCAGCTCATTGTAATACTGAGCCACCTCTATTTTATCACCCTCTCATCAAACAGTTCCTGAGAGTGGCTTTCAACTTAAGGCCCCCTAGGAGAGCACCCACCCCTGTCTGGGACCTTAACTTTGTACTGGAAAAGCTCATGCTTCCCCCTTGCAGCTTCAGTAGAGTTAAAATTTGTCTCCTGGAAAACAGCCTTGCTTTTAGCCATAACTTCAGCAACAATAGTGTCCTAATGGCTGGGGAACCCTTCATTAATTTCCATGCTGACAGGGTTTCCCTCAGGACTAACCCGTCCTTTATGCTTAAGGTGGTGTCCGTTGTGGCTCGATACCAATCCATCCATTTGCCAACCTTCTTCCCTAACCCTCAGAATAAAGGGGAAAGGATCCTGCACTTCTTGGACGTGCACAGACAGCTCAGGGTCTACCTTGCCAAGACTAAACCTTTCAGAAAATCTGACCAGCTACAAGTCAGCTTTGCTACAGGGCCAGAGGGTAAGGCCATTTCAAAGCAAACTATTTCCAAATGGATAGCACACTGCATCAATTTCTGCTACAAGCACCATGGAAAACCTACCCCGCAGGGGATCAGACCACATTCCACTAGGGCTACTTCCACCTCTACAGCATTTTTCAAGGGAGTCCCTTCCAGGGACATTCTGGAGGCTGCAACCTGGAGTTCTCTACACACCTTCACCAAGCATTACCACTTGCCAATCTTTTCTAAATCCAGAGCTGCTGGATTTGCTACAGCAGTCTTGCAAGGCCTACTAGCCAGCCCTAACACTTCTTGACTGCCTCCACCCTTCCTCAGCTTTGAGAATCAACCCAAGTGTGATGACTGCAACAGTGAAACACGAAGAACATAGTACAGTTGTGTACGCTTACCATAAATGTAGATGTTCAATTGTATTCACTGTTGCAGTCCTGGTTTCCCTCCCTACAGCCCCCTGGCTTTCTCTATCTTTCTACCTCTCCTCTCTATGGCCATTCCTAATGGCATTGGTATTTACATTTTACTGGTCATGTTCCCCACCATATATTAGCTTCCTATTTGGGGGCTGCTGATATTTGGGGCAAGAAAAACTGATGTAATGGTGTCGGCTGCCTGTTTTATACCCCTGACGACCTGACGTCATGGAAGAAGCGACAGCATCCGATGCAGAAATCCTAAGACTCTGGTATTCAGGCCGACTGAGGGCTACCTGCAGGTAGATAACCTAAGTGTGATGACTGCAACAGTGAATACATTCGAACATCTACATTTATGGTAAGTGTATACAACTGTACTTTCTCATCTTCCTTCGGCAGAATCAGTGTTGAAGGCTGTAGGTTCAGTGGCAGCGACCGTAACTCATCTTCTGTGTGCCCGGTTACATATGCGAGTACTACAGTGGACACTAGCAGTACAATGGTCTCTGTTGGAACTTCCATTATTGTATCCAGTACACCTCAGTCGAGTCTGTCATTCTTTATCTGAAGTAGTTCACTTCATTTGGTCTTCAACCTGTAGGACAGAGCCCCAGCTACTAAACTCCTGGGTGGCCCTCATTGAAAGGTGGAGGTGGCTCAGCTGTGGTGGATGTGCTCTCCAGAAATCTTGGAGGGACGACCTTTTGTGTCAGTCCCTGTCCAAGCCACAGTGACCACAGATGCCTCCCAACTTGGGGGGGGGGGGCATTGTCTGGGCAGAACAGTCCAAGGCCTGTGGTCCCTGTCGAGACCAGTTCGTACATAAATGTTCTAGAAATGATGGCAGTCCTTTTGGCGCTGCAGGCCCTTCATGCCTTTCTTACTCTGGGAACCATTGCAATCCAATCATAAAACATGTCAGTGGTCTGGTACATCAGCAAACAGGGAGGGACCAAATCTTACCCCATTTGTCGTGAGGCCATGAGAGTGTGGGAATGGGTGATCTCCAACGGTCGCTTTCTCATAGCAACGCACATTCTGGGACAGTCCAACATTCTAGCATACAGGTTAAGTCAGACTATTCTGATGCCTTACGGGTAGTCTCTGGATCATTCAGTAGCAGAGCAGATCTTTCTGGAGTGCGGTCAGCCATGCTGTGATCTCTTCGCATCTCCTTCCAACGTGAAGTGCAGTGAGTTTTTTGCTCTGAACTCCCTGCTGGAGTCCCCCAGAGATGCTCTAGTTCATGCTTGGCCTCCCGGTCTTCTGTATGCTTACCCCCCCTTACCTCTTATTCTTAGGTTTCTACAGAAAGCTTGTCGACTGGGGAGCAAGGTGATCCTCTTTGCCCCATTTTGGCCTCACCAGGTATGGTTCCCTTCCTTTGGTCTCATCTTCTGGCTCCACCTTGGGTCTTGGATCCCATTTAGGATATGTTTTCACACCCATCAGGGGTTCTTCATCCGAGCCTGGACATTTTGTAGCTCACAGCTTAGCTTCTCCAGTTCCCATGATCGCTAGGACTCATGGATTATCCTCTTCAGTTAGGTCTGTTCTAGTGGCAGCTCATAAGTCTTCAACCAGGAAAATTTACCTCAGCAAATTGAAACGTTTTTCCTTTTGGGCTTCTCAAAGGAGTTTGGACCCTTTCACGGCTCCTATTTCAGCCATTCTTGATTTTCTAGCCAATATTTTTAAACAAGGAGCAAGCTCTTCTACTATCAAAGCTCAATTAGCTGCCATCTCTCATTTTCACGTAAGTGAGAATTCTGCTTCCCTGGCCTCTTCCAGACTGTGTAAAGCCTTTATCAAAGGTACTTTCCTATCACGCCCTCCCGGTCAAGGATCCTGTTCCTCCATGGGACCTTACTATGGTTCTTCAAGCTTTGGTCGCACCACCTTTTGAACCTGCTGCAACCACAGATCTTAACTCATTCCACAGATCTTAAGTTCTTATCTTGGAAAACAGCATTCCTGGTAGCTATCACCTCTGCTAAAAGGATTTCAGAATTGCAAGCTTTGTCCATCTAAGTTCCATATATGATTTTCCATAAAGATAGGGTTTCCCTTCGGTCCAATCCATTCTTTCTTCCTAAGGTTGCATCACAAGTCAACATCAATCAGACCATTAATTTACCTGTTTTCTTCCCAAACTTTGCTAACAAAATGGAATACAGACTCCACTTGTTGGATGTTCATAGTTACGATTTTATTTACACAGGACCAAAAACTTTCATACATCCGATCAATTATTTGTGTCCTCTTCTAATCCAATCAATTGTTTGTGCCCTCTTCTAAACCCTTTTGGGTAAACCTATCTCCAAGGTCACTATTTCTAGGTGGATTTCCTTGTGCATCCTTCAGGTCTATAAGGATAAAGGTGTGTCTCCTCCGGGTCAGGTGAAAGCTCATTCCATTAGGTCCGTGACTACTTCTGCGGCCTTTTAGTCTAGAGTCTCATTGGATGATATTTGTTCTTCAGCTACTTGGTCCTCATCTCATACCTTTATTTTTCACTACAAATTGGATTTGACTTCTAGAAGGAGAGCATCCTTTGGTTCCGCAGTGCTCCGGAAAACCTTTCAATGAGGGCCACCCAGGAGTTTAGTAGCTGGGGCTGTGTCCTACAGGTTGAAGACCAAATGAAGTGAACTACTTCAGATAAAGAAGTTGTGTACTCACCATAACATTCCATCTCAGCAGTTCTACTTCATTTGTCTTCAACCGTCCCTCCCTCCTTCCCTCTGACCTTATCATATGAACAAACTTCTTGGTCATAAAGTATTCTTCAGGTCTGGTTATCATAATAAGGGCAGCAAACTCGATCTGGGAGTTGGAAGGTAGTGGAGGTGTATTATGGGTAAGGGAAGGAGCTCAGAGCAGATGCTAGTGAATTTTCCGGATTGCATCTGATACGGATCCAGTACCCACAGGTTGAAGACAAATGAAGTAGAACTACTCAGATGGAACATTATGGTGAGTACATAACTTCTTTTTTTTTTTTTGACATCTTGGCCCTCTAGCACACTAGAATTACCTAAAGCTATGTCATACGGGATCGAGAGAGCACACAGATCCCTTGCTACTGCTTCATCTGATAAAAGTACTGCTCCGAGATCTGTCGTAGTCATATATTTTCATCACAAGATAAAGAATTAATTCTTAAAACTGCATGGGCAAAATATCCTATCAAGCTGGATGAAAGAATAATGAGATTTGACAATAACTATTCTTCAACAGTTATTTCAAAAAGAAAATGTTTCTTCCCATTAATCAAAGAAGTGAAGAAGAAACTTATTAAAGTCGACTTACTTTTTCCAGCAAGACTTAAAATATTTCTTCCTAATGAGGCAAAAATCTTGGAGGACTTAGACTCTGCATTAACATTTATAAAACTAAAAAAATAGCTGATCAACCTGAATATATGGATTGGAATACCAGCTCCTTGAAGAGCATGGCTGAAAGAAATGAATGGAAAAATGTTGAAAAGAAGAAATTAAAAGAAAAATGACTTTTCATTTACATAAACTTGCATTGTTTTACAGAACTATTACTAATTATATAACACAGTCTTCACATTATAGGCAGAAATTAAAACATTCATTCACTAGAAGGAAGATCAAAAGGTAACTTAATTTCACTTTTATTTAATATAGTTACATACCAACTTATACTATGCTTATTAAAAACTGAAAATGTGTTAACCTCTAACTTAAGGGTTTGGGTTAAGGGGCATATTTTAGATGCATAGTCCACTAGAGAAATGAAAGAACTGTTATTATTTTTTTTAATTTACTTGTGGGTAATCTGTCAGTATAATCATATGTTAATTAAATGATTAAAAGTAGTTCCATATCTTCTGTGGAAATACTGTGATTTGATTAAAATAACCACTGATGTCCCCACTTATTGGATAAATATGAATGGAAAGCTGTACTGACAGGAATAGCTTTCGTTTATAACATCACCATTTCTGACATGCTGGCTTTCCTTTTGCACTTTTTAAAATATAGTGTATGCCAAACTACTGGGTTAATACATAATAAGATCTTATTTACTGTATATTAATTCCAAAAAATAAAAGAGAGAGAGAAAGAGAAACATAGCTTTCTGTTGTTAAAATCAGTTTGATTTTTTGAACTTTTTGTTTGGTCTGACAAATTGAGCAGGGGCTGTGTGATAATGACCTCTACCAGTAGTGACACACGGTTTATATGATGCTTTAAATGAAGTTTACATCCTGGGCCATCATAATCGTACATACCGATTTCGTATATTGAAGTGGGACCTCCTGATAGAGGAAGCATGCCTTTCGTTGGTTTTGCGATCGGTTGAGATGGCATGTGAGGATATTCATGGATGTTCTGGGCATCTAAGAAATGGAGTGAGTGTATGTAGATGGAACCACATGCTGACGTTGAGTATACTGGTATTGTCTACTGTTTAAGGGGCTTTTGTTGGGCTGTTGAGTTTGGTGAGACTCTCTGGGTTTGTGAGCCATGCATCTATGTGCTGTGCTGCTTGCTTCTGGTGGGACATGGATCGAGTGTTACAGCTTGGGACTTGGTTCATTGCAGTTTTTGGGTGGCCTGATGTTTGAATAAATGAATGGGGATTGGTGGTTGGTGCTGCCAAGTAAATGGGATGCAATGATTATTTATCTAAGATGCAGGGGTGTTCATACTTTCTTTACACAGCCATACTTCTTCACCGATTAGGATATTGGCTTTATTGGAATGTTTAATGGTTTGGTAATGCTGAGAATTGCAGATCAGGTTCTCGGACCCTGAAAGGGAGCTAGGAGCGTTTTGGAAAGTAAAGAAAAAAAGGAAAAAGAGAGGGAGAATACAAGGAACTGATTGAGGGGAAGTTTGGGACAATGTTTCTTATACTATAGAGTTTTAGTTACTTGTAAAGGCTGCACCTACATTGTTTACATTGACACGTACAGAAACAGCTCCTAAGTGAAGATTTTTGTTCTGCACGTGCAAACGCAGTATTTACTTTTCCTGCCACAAATCAAGCACTGTAATGCAGCAATCTGTTTGTTTGCTAATTATTACAAATTTACTATCTAATAATAAAGAATATAATTGAAAATATATACAAGCATAAAAAACAAGTTGAAAGTATTGCTAGTGACATCTAGTTAGACTTGGAGTTTGGTTGAGAGGAAATATATGATGTATATGATTAAATAATAAAGTGTTTGTATTACAAGAGCTCTTAACCTGTTATTTCACATATAACAAGACACAGGGTTATATATAAATATGTATTACTTATTTCTCAATGATTTGAAAAAAGAGAAAATATGGGAAGACTACATACTGTAAACTGTGAAAGTTTAAAAATATTAAACATGTTGCATAATGCAAAGGACAGTAACAGATGGGCATATATGCTTATAAAAATAATCAGATAGTTGAGGATTTGTTTAAATTCTTAAAGAGCTATGATGACATATGCTTATATCAAGAGTTATATATGTCTAAATACAGCAGATGTTTTTTTCATGGTAAAACTATGTTAAAATACTTTTATACATCTGTTGTAAACATACTGAGGATTTTTAACATCCTCATTTTAAGATACCAGTTATAAGAATTATGTGCTAACTTTGAAGGCATTGACTGAACAAGTTATACTGATTAAACAAACACATTAGAGCAGCCACCACTGGCTGACTGATTAAAAGATGGATCCCTATTGAAGGCAAGAAACGTAGATATAAACAGGAGATACTTGTCAAATGAGTCAGTGATTAGTTACTGATGGGTAAATATAAAGAAACAGAGCAAGAAAGATACTTAACTTTCAAGATATAAACAATGTGTATTTACAGAAAATATTTAAGATATTACATCTTAAAATTAGATTTAAAATGCTATGTTCACATGAATAAATAATAGAGGGTACACCAGTATTAGTCCTGGTATTTTGAGAACATGAATATTGCATAATGTAAGATATTCACATATTAGACTGTATAATAGGAGTCTAAATTTTAAGAGTACTAAGACAAGTGATGGGACTTGGAAAAGTGCTGCAACTCAGATTAATGTCAATACACCAAGAGCAAATATATGTCTGTGAATACATTTCTGAAAAATTACCAACAAATGTAATTATTTAGGTTTTATATTAATTATTTCGAATGCATATTTTCACAATATTTACCAAATATTAACCTGCAATTAAAGGATTTTTGGATAAGTAATATGTGTGTGTGTGTGTGTGTGTGTGTGTGTGTGTGTGTGTGTGTGTGTGTGTATATATATATATATATACATATATATATATATATATATATATATATATATATATATATACATATATATATACAGAGAGAGAGAGAAAGAATTATAAACATTTTCTTCATCTTTTCATAAAGGAATTTGTTAAAAAGGTTAAATAATAAATAAATAGAACTCGTCCTTACAATATTTTACAATATTTCAGTTTTGTTATACTAGCCTCCTGGCATGCAGTATTAAAGAATGTATAGTGAAAATTATGTATGTTACTCTTGTATAAAAATATATTAATTTGTAGTTATTCAAGCTTAGGTATCAGTAGCATATCAGAATTTAAGCTAACAAACAATGAGAAAAGAAATATGTATATTACTTTGACATTAAATTGCTGTCATTTTGGAGGTATGTTGAATAATTTTCAAGCAGAATTGTTAAAATGAGAAGTAATATGTTAAGTATGTTAGCAACTTCTTCTTCCAGATTTTGGATTCCACTTTAGATTATTGCCAGTTGAATACGTTTGATCTATTGCATTTAGAGTCTCTTTTGTTAGAAGTTGATGACATTCACTAACAAATTAATATATCTTATTTCAGTATTAATATTTTAATTGCAAATTATATATAAACATGTTCATGTATCAATATATGTACTGCATCTTAGAATAGGAGCTCAGTTAACTCACAGTAGTTCTTTAGTTATCTGCTATTCTATTTAAATACAATTCATAATTAGTATCTCAAATTTAAATCATTAGTCACAAGTTTCTGTATTATTGGTTGCAAATCAACAGCATTACTTATTATACATGAAAGTTTGCCTCAAGTTTATCGAAAGCTTTTTTGTGTGTATAGATTGAATGTAAATATGTATATGTATTTGTAAATATATGTTTATATATGTTAAAGGATGTTTCTATATGATATGTATAATGAAATATAATTTATCATTGCAGAAAATCATTGACGTTTTAGAGACCTAGTCAATATGAGAGTTGATATAACTGTTATGATACTTTAATTTCTTTTTCAGTGTAATGGGGCAACTTGTTAAGCTGGGCTGAACTAATTTTGCTTCTGCTGTTAAGTGGAATGACTTGGATAGATCCAGTATTCAAGTCTGGAATTTTATACTTCATGGGGGGGGGGGGTTCGATAGACTTGTTTTATGTCTCATATTTTTAGATTGTTTATTTTTATTCAGGTGTCTACAAGAACATACAAATTGAACATCAGTAGTTTTATAAATTTCTTGAGTTCTTTCTCATCACCAACATGTTTTATGTCTCATATTTTTAGATTGTTTATTTTTATTCAGGTGTCTACAAGAACATACAAATTGAACATCAGTAGTTTTATACATTTCTTGAGTTCTTTCTCATCACCAACACAACGTTTTTAAAGGTACAATAAATCATTATACTTTCTATCTCAAATTACCTTAACTTGTTTTTTAACTTAAAAAGATGATAAAGCTAAAATGCATTTCAGTCAACATAAATGGGTTAAATAGTGGTTGCAAAAGAAATAATTTTTATAAATATATAAAACTACACTCACCACAAGTAATATTTATTCAAGAAACATACTTATTGACAAATGATATAGTGAGACTTAATAAACAATGTACAGTTATTGCAAGTTCCCAGTTTGGTCAGAAAAGAAGAGGGGTAGCTATTCTTTGGAAAAATACTCTACCATTACCAAATGTTTTAAGCACTTATAGTGACAATAAAGGTATGTGTTGCCTAGTAAATCTACAAATTCACTCAAAGATATATACTTTTGTTACTATTTATTGGATACCAGGAATGGGTGTTAAAACTGCCAAATGTCAGACAAGATACTACAGTACTCAAAAAGAAGCTTTGTTATAGCAGGATTGTATTCTAAATGAAAAAGATGCTAATGCTGTGGGGAAGCACAGAATATCAGCCACAGTGAAAACTTTAATAAACTTTAATAATCTTCTCAGTATTAAAGATACTAATTAATATTTACTAGGTGACTCCCTTTTTTTACTTCTCAAATAGAAGTGGTTCTCACTCAGAAATAGTCTTTGTTTCAAATGATTTAACCACTTATTTAGATAAAGTTAAAATCACTTTTGTCCAGTTTCAGATCACAATGTTATAACTTTTGAATTTTATTTGAACAATAAAAATGTTCACAGTAAGAGAATTCCAGCTTATATAACTAATCTGAAAGATTTCAAAGAGTTCTTTAACAAAGAAGTCGAAACATACATAGAACTTGAGAACAGAGCAGAAATGTTGAAAGTGTATGTATGGGATGCTCTTAAATCCTATTTAAACAGGAAAATTTTAAGCTGGTATTCATATAAAAAGAAACAATGGGAAAATGATTTGATAGCTTTACAACAAAAAAAATTGATAAATTAAAACTAGAAGCACAAACTGACAGTACCAGTAAGGCAAATGAATTAAGTAATTTGCTAAATAAATATTTAGAATTTTTAAATCACAAAACTAAAATAAATTTAGAAAAAATAAAAATAGTAAATCACACCATAAACCCAAAATATTTACACAAAATAGCCTCTAGAGCAAAAATAATGACCAAAACAAGGCATATTAAAAATTGTACAACGAAGATAAAAACAAGGAAAAGTCACTGCAGTTGAAGATATTCTTAATGAATTTAGAAAACATTTTATTAAAATTAATCAAAATAATGCATTGATTAATAGGAAGCAATAAAAGCCTTTATTAGAAAATACACCAGAAGTAAGATAGATCAATTGATAAACCCATATCAGTGACTGAACTTATAAATCAAATTAATAAACTAAAACCAACTAAAACTCCAGGAAACGGTGTAATACCCAAACTTTATAAATTAATGCCCCAAACTGCTTTAAATATAGTATTTAATACTTTCCAGATAGTAAAACATTGTGTAAATATCTCACCTTCTTGGAAATATACACTTATTTCCCCCATATTGAAATCGGATAACTATCTTTCAAAATGTGCTTTATACAGACCAATTTCATTATTAAATATTGATTACAAGTTATTTATGTCTATAATAGAAAATATAATTCAACAATTCTTACCTAACTTAATTCATAAAGATCAAATTGGTTTTATAAGAAATAGGAACACTTATGATAATATCAAAAGAATTTTAACTACAGTTGACTATACCAACAATATGAATGATAATTTAACCATAGTAGGTCTAGACATCAGTAGTGATTTCAACACAGTTAATTAGAATTATCTTTTGTTAATATTACAGGAATATAATTTTTCAAAAGATTTTCAACAACTTATAATATAAGTCTTTATAATAACTCATTAGCTTACATAAAAATAGGTTCTTATGTCTCACAATCAATACAGATAAACAAGGGAACAAAACAAGGATGTCCGTTCTCCCCTTCACCATTTACCTTACATAAGCTCAAACAGAAATAGTAGGGGTACAATTTGACAATATTATGAATTCAAAAATGCTTATATTTGCTGATGACAAACTGTTGACACTAACAGATAAAAATTCCCTCAATTGTCTTTTTAAGTCTGTTAAAAAAATTCTAATCTAAATCTGGACTGTCATTTAATGAAGGTAAAACAAGAATTCTGTGTATAAATACCAGTACTCTAGCTATGTCAAAACTGTTTTCTAAATATATAGTAAAAGATCATAAAATAACTTATCTTGGAATTATATTAACTAAGAGTATAAAAGAAACAATTAATATAAACTACATCACATGTTTGGATACGATTAAACGTCTTATTAATAAATGGAATAAATATCTATTTACAATGGAAGAAAGATATTTAATAATAAAAATGATAATATTGCCAACAATACTGTATGTAATACAGTCATTAGCTTTACCCATTCCAAAATAATACATAAAAGAATTCAGTATTCTAATGCTTAGATTTATCTGGCATCCCAATAAACCCAGATTAGCAGTTAAACATCATTTAAGAAGTTGGTCATGTGTGGAATAGATTTACCTAATATTGAATTATACTCAATTTCACAATTATAAAGACAATTATTTGCTTGACAAACAAGAATTACTCCACTAAGTGGAAAGATATGCATGAAAGTATTTACCTAAAAAGTTATCAAGCAAACAGTGAATGTCACAACAATTTAATCAATAATAAATTTCTCTGGATCTTAAAAGACTTTGTTTTAGAACACCAAAATATAGTGATAAACTCATACTTATCCTTATAGATCCAGAGTTTAAAGCATATGCACAAAACAATATTAATTTAATACATTCACAATTAATACTTTTAAAGATCACCAATTAATATATTGGCATCAGTTTATGAGCAAAGAAAAACTAAATATTCTAGATTATATTTTGATTAAATTCAATCTAAGTAACGAAATACGGTCAGATATACAAAATTGTAGGTTCTACATGTAAAAAATCAGATGCATACATCAGTTAAAAAGAGATACTCTAAATTTGTAGAGTTGTTAATAATACTGATGCATCAGGATAGGGACTGTTATCTAAAATCTATAAGATCAGTAAAGACAAATGATTGTAAAAACAGTTACTGGATTATTTTAGGACTATTAATAACTATCACCCTGATAGTACTGAGAAGACTATGATATACTCTTCTTCAACTCAAACCACAATATCTTTGAAATGGAAATTGTTCTCATGGAAATTCCTACATAAAACTTTCGATGCGAAGTTGTTTTATCTCGCCGTTTTGTTCTTACATGTGGGTCGGGGCTGATCCCTCGGCTCCAAATCGGCCGCTTTCAAGCTCAAACTCTCAGAGAAGCTCGAGACCTAGTGTATATCCCATGATGCTCTACTGTGAATCCCCAGATCTAGTTTGCCGCTGCAACGGATCAACAGCTCGTCGGAGGAAGCTCGGGCCAGTGATTTAAAATTTTCTGTATTAATAGGATTTTTTGTCTTTAAATTAGTATTACACATACTTAGATTTCAACCTTTATTATAGTATTAAGGTTTTTTGCCTGTTAGTATAACTTGCTTAGGATTTTCTAAAAAGTTTTTCTTCAGGGCTTTAGGCCTCTTTTACTTGGGCGTGACAGGGCTCTGTCAGCTATTGTGTGTGTGCGTGTTTATCTTCATATATCTAGTGTGTTAGTTAATATTAGATATTTAGTGTGTTTATAAATATATATATATATATATATATATATATATATATATATATATATTTCTGTAGCAAGTTAGTTAATACTAGTTGTTAGTTAAAAGTAACTAATTTTCTTAGACAAATAAAAATTCAGGGACCTGAATTATTTAAAATGTCAGAGAAACAAAAGTCAGGGTTCAAAATGTGTAAGTGCGGTCAAAAGATGTCTGTTACAGACAACCACTCCACCTGCGTTTACTGTTTGGGTTCTGTACACCTACAAGAGGTGTGCTCTATCTGCCACTCCTTTAGCGCCAGGGTTCTCTTGGAAAGGCGGAGGAAGCTGGTAGATAGAGGACTCCTGAAGCCTGATTTTCAGGCTACCTTAGACAAGGCTGACCTCTCTTCCAAGGCTTCGAAGGGGTCGAAGTCTTCCAAGGGATCCTCGGAGCCCAAGTCATCGGCTCTGAGTTTCTCTGGTATGGTTCGTGCATCGGCTCCACAGGCCTTGGAACCCTGTATCGACCCTCTACCTTGGAGCCCAGTTGTGGAACCGATATTGGAGACTTCTCAGTCTCCAATTCTTCAATTGCTTCCATCTTCGGCTCCTTTGACCCATCCCTCGGCGCATTCTTCGAGGCTTTCCGAGTGGTTAAGAGGCTGTTAGAGAACCCGGCCCTGGCCAAAATGCTGTCTGCTTCGAGCCACTCAGCTTCGAAGCTTGAAACCCCAGCCATAACTTCTCCACCTCCTCCTCTGAAGCCAATCGAGCGTTCGGAGCCGGGGCAGGCGGAACCGATGTTGGTAGAGCCCTCGAAGCCTAGGTTCGATCCACCTCCTTCGGCTCCATCGACCTTGATCTCCTCGGTTCC
The DNA here is from genome assembly GCF_019279795.1 of Protopterus annectens. NCBI lineage: Eukaryota > Metazoa > Chordata > Ceratodontiformes > Protopteridae > Protopterus > Protopterus annectens. Next base: position 291,075,345 of record NC_056750.1, on the reverse strand, counting down.
AACCGGGGAATCTCGGGGCCGACAGTCCCTCGCTGGCTTCAGTGTGGAGAGTTGAACCGATACCTTGGTTCTGACCCTTCCACTCGGGGCTTTGGTGCAGGTGGCCTCGGCTCCCTCCTCTGGATTGGAGCGGGGGGTCTCGGCTCGGGGAGAGCTGCTGGCCTCTTTGAAACCGACAGACTTCCCAGACCGAGATTCTGGTGCCTTCGATGCCAGGAGGAAGGTCATGTCTGCTAAGACCACTATCTCCTCGTATCTGTCTTCCCCTCCCCCTAAGGAGCCTTGTTCTACCTCTTCCCCGCAGATCCCCACCAAGCGTCGAAATCCAGGGCCTCAGGTATCCCCATTGGGTGGCCCCTCCTCTCTAGGGACTTCACCGGATGCTCCCACCGATGAAGTACCTAGGAAGAGATTGTGCAAGAGGAGGCACTTGGATTCCCCACAGGAATCCCTGACATCGGATACCAACTTGGAGGAATCAGAAGGGTCCCCATGATCCCCCCTCAGAGGATGTCTCATTTGCAGACATATTGGAAATCTTAAGGCAGAGGGGTGATTGGCAGTCCCTTGCCCCTACTGAGGATGAGTCGGTCCTCCTGAAGGCCTTTGGATCTCAACCATCCACCTCCTGTGTTACTCCACCCTTCGATGAACTGATGGAGCTGGTTGCTCGAAGGGCGTAGGAGTCCCCTGATTCAGTGGAACCGGTCCCTCGGAGGCCCAACAAGTTTATTACTTCCCCTACTGATAAGGCCTTTCTAACAAAGGGAGTCCCGGTTGATGCCATGGTGGTGGCGGCCACCAAGAAAGAGATGTCGGAAACCTCTTCTGCTGTCCATCCTCCTAATAGAGATTCTAGGACTATGGACAGGTATGGGAAACGCATATTTCATTCTGCGGCATTTTCCATGAGATCACTCAACTACTTGACACATTTTACCCGTCTTCAACGAGATCTCCTCAAAGAACTTGGAGATACTCTCCAGGGTAACACAGCTGATGCAGTTTCTGAGAAGGTGACTGCACAACTCAACACCCTCAGTTCCATAGTAAACTCATCCATGCGACTCATTTCTTATGCTGCAGATGGATCGAGTAGGGCGGTAGGCTCAGCGATAGCTCTTCGGAGACGGTCCTGGATGCGCCTTTGCTCCTTTCCGGAAGCTTTTAAATCTTCCTTCGTCAATACCCCATTCAATGGATCTGCCTTGTTCGGACCCAAAGTTAAGGAGACACTTACTAGGTGTGAACAAGAAGGAAAGACTCTGTCTGCCGTTGGAGTCCGTTTTTCCACTCCAACTAGACCGTACCCCAAAGGGCATCGAAGTGGGAAAATGTGGTTCCGGAAACCCCAAGGAGCTTTCCAAAACACACCTACTGATACCCCCTCTAGGGGCAGAGGACGGGGCAAAAATGGAAGACGCCGTCCAAATGGCAGAGGCGGTCCGCAAAACCAGGGCGACAGGGAACAGTTCTCTGGGAAGCCCTACCAGCGTTCCTGAAAGGAAGCCCGGCTGTCCTATTCTGGAGGCAGTCGGGGGTCGCTTGGCTTTATACCCAAATGCCTGGCTAAGCATTACAATGGATTCTTGGGTAAAAAGTATCATTACCAGAGGTTACTACATTCCCTTTACAACCCCCCCCCCCCCATGGGAACAAGGATCCCAGACGTTCCACCCAGTCTGAGAGAACTAGCAGCCATAGAAATCCAAAACCTGCTAGGCAAAAATCATCCAGCCAGTCCCAGCGGACCAAATAGGATCCGGAACTTACTCAAGGTTCTTTTTAGTTCCAAAGAAAACAGGGGACTGGAGGGCCATACTAGACTTCAGCAAGCTCAACACCTTCATCAAGAAGGAGAAGTTCCGGATGGTCACGCTGCAATCAATTCTCCCGTTCTAAGCAACGGGCGATTGGATGTGCTCTATAGATCTCAAGGATGCTTACTACCACATCAAAATGGACAGATCATCCAGAGATCACCTACGTTTCCGGCTGGGGGCCAGTCATTACCAGTTCAGAGCCCTGCCCTTTGGTCTCACCACAGCCCCCAGGGTGTTGGCCAAATGTATGGCAGTGGTCACGGCTCACCTGAGACGATTGGGATTCTGGGTGTTTCCATAGCTGGACGACTGGCTCCTCACCGCCACCTCCAGGCATCAACTAATACAAGCAAGAGACTACACCATAAACCTTTCTTCCCAGTTGGGTATAACCCTAAACTTTGAAAAATCTGTGTTATCGCCCTCGCAGCATATTACATTTATAGGGGCAGAACTGGACACCGTCAATGCAAGGATCACGTTGCCCCAATCAAGAATCGTATCTCTAAAAAATCAACTATCCAGCCTGTTGGTCCGGAACAAAGCTCCTGCGTCCCAAATACTGCAGCTTTTAGGCACAATGGCAGCCACACTGATAGCAGTTCCGTTAGGTCGAATGCACATGCGAATACTCCAGTGGCTACTCTTCGCGTAATGGTCTTACCAACGTCTGCCCATGTCACACGAGATCTGACTAAAGAATCTTTGCAAGAAGGATCTCAATTGGTGGTTGAACGGCGACCAAGTGATAATCGGACGTCCCTTTGTTCTTTCCCAATCCACAGCCACAGTGACCACGGATGCTTCCCTGATAGGGTAGGGAGGCCTATTTCAGGGAAAGACTGTCCAAGGCACTTGGTCAGTCATGGAAACACATTTGCATATAAATGTCCTAGAGCTGAGAGTGGTGTTCCTAGCGTTGCAACACTTTCATGATTCTCTTCCTCTAGGTACAGTTGCTATCCAGTCAACATGTCGGTAGTCTGGTATATCAATAAGCAAGGGGGAACCAGATCATATCCCTTATGCCGGGAGGCCCTAAGGATTTGGCAGTGGGCTGTATCCACCAGACGCTTTCTGATAGCAATGCACATCCCGGGGTCATCCAACGTGATAGCGGACAAACTAAGCAGAGCCATGCTGTTGCCTCACGAGTGGTCTCTCAAACAGAAGGTGGCGGAAGAGATCTTCCGCAGATGGGGCCAGCCTTGCTGCGACCTATTTGCATCTCCAATGAATGCCAAATGTAGCAGCTACTTTGCCCTTTATCCCCCACCGGGGAACGCACTTGTACATGATTGGCCCCAAGACCTCTTATATGCCTTTCCGCCAATACCCCTAATTCCCAAATTCATGCAGAAAGCCAAAAGTCTGGGAAGGACTGTGATCTTGATAGCCCCATCTTGGCCTCGACAGATTTGGTTCCCCTTCCTGTGGAAGTATCAAGTGGAAGAACCATGGATCCTGGACCCAGTGCCGGATCTTCTGACTTTTTCATCGGGAGCTCTTCATCCCTCCCTCACCTCCCTAAAACTGACAGCTTGGCTGATCCAGTTCCCACATTAGCCAGGTCTCAACATTTGTCTTCTGCGGTCCAGCATATTATAGTTTCTTCTCATAAACTATCTGCCAGGAAGCTATACAATAACAAATGGAAACGGTTTGTTCACTGGTCTTCTCAACATGACATTGATCCTTATGTAGCACCTGTTCATATCATCTTAGAGTTCTTATCTTCCTTGTTCCATAATGGCACAGCAGCTGCCACCATTAGAGTCCAATTGGCAGCTATTTCCAATTTCCATGTGGGGTTTAATGAGTCTAACATCATGTCGCATAGACTATGTAAAGCATTCTTAAAAGGAACCCACCATCTCAGACCGCGTATCAGACATCCTGTCTCTCCTTGGAATTTGAATCTGGTTTTATCCCAATTGATGCTCGCCCCCTTCGAACCCACTTCATCCTGTCACTTAGTTCTTGTCTTGGAAAACTATATTCCTGGTAGCCATTACATCTGCACGTAGGGTCTCCGAACTTCAAGCCTTGTCCTCCAAACCCCCATATTTGATTTTTCACCCCGATAGTCTCTCCCTTAGGACTAATCCTACCTTTCTTCCCAAGGTCTGTTCAGAAGCTAACCTAAATCAGTCCATTGAGCTTCCAACCTTCTTCAGGCACCATACCAGCAGACTGGAATATATGTTACACAAACTTGATGTACACAGACAACTGAGGTTCTATCTAGATAGAAAGAAAGATTTCAGACAGTCGGATCAACTTTTCGTCTCTTACGCAGAAAATAAGAAAGGTTTTGCAGTATCAAAAATCACATTGTCTAAGTGGCTCTCTGACTGCATCAAATCCATTTATAACTCCACTAGTCCGCCATTAGAATCTGACATCAAGGCCCACTCGACACGAGCTGTTTCTACGTCATTAGCTCATGCAGCTCGATTACCCTTAGATACCATTTGTGTAGCTGCCACGTGGTCAAAACCTCACACGTTTATCACTCATTACAAAGTGGATAGGACCTCCAGGGACAGGGCTACCTTTGGTTCCACTGTGCTCAGGAATGTTCTCCCGTGAGCCACCCAGGATCAGGGTGCTTGGGACGCTACCTATGTGTAAGAACAAAACGGCGAGACAGAACAACTTCACATAAAGAAGTTATGTCCTTACCATAACGTTCCATGTGAGTTGTTCATCTCGCCTTTTTGTTCTTACATTCCCGCCCACCTTCCCTCTCCAGTCAAGCAGGATGGTTGCCTTGGTAGATTGGTCGAGTTGTCAGTATGTATTGCATATTCTGTTTTTCCTATCTACAATCTTTTAGCTACCTTCATAGGTAGACCCTATAGTTTCATTTCTTCCTGTAGGCTGTCTTGGTTGCAGCATACTAGATCTGGGGATTCACAGTAGAGCATCATGGGATATACACTAGGTCTCAAGCTTCTCTGAGAGTTTGAGCTTGAAAGCAGCTGATTCGGAGCCGAGGGATCGGCCCCGACCCACATGTAAGAACAAAAAGGCGAGATGAACAACTCACATGGAACGTTATGGTAAGGACATAACTTCTTTTTACTCCTCATAAGGTTGAACTAATGTTTAAAAAGAAAACTGGAGGTGTGGTCTGGAAACTAAAGTTGATTGGCAACATATGGTTTTTGATTGTAATGTAATTAAACCATTCTGGAAGGATGTTGACTTTTTTCCTGCAGGCATTGTTCAATGATAATTTTAAGTTGAGCAATTCCTTAATTCCTTCAGTACGCCAATTCTTGTTTGTGTCAAGAAAATTGATTATCCCCTTCTTTGGAGTCTGTTGTCCTTTACTTGGAAGGTAGTCACAAAAAATTGGAAGAATGACTCAGTACCTTCAATGAAAACATTTCTGAATATAGCAACCGAAATGTGTCAACTAGAGGTATTATCAGTTAAAGAAAGAACCATCAGAACAACTCCTGTACTTAACTCATGGATCAAACACAAGAACTTGTTAAATAAACAACGAATAATCACTAAGGAATCATAAACCCCCTTTAAGCTTGAGCCAGTACCAACATCTTTTATTAAGTCCCTACTTAAGAAACTGAAACCCACCACCCTTTCAGCAGACCTACTACCTGCAGAATATCTCCAAAATTTGCTAATGAAATAGCATACCCCATATCAGTTTTAATCAATAGAACTGTCCACAAAGCCCATATCCCCACATCTGGAAAACCTCCCACATTGTTCCTCTTCATAAAGGGGGAGATTCCACTGAACTTTCAAATTATAGGCCAATAGCCATTCTGTCTCCCTTGGCTAAAATAATGGAAAAATGTATCCACAAGCAATTTCTTGCCTATCTGAATCAAAACACTCTTCTAGCCCCCTCCTAGCATGGATTTAGACCTTGCCATTGTACAACCTCAGCCCTTCTGTCCTTCTCCCATACAGTAAATCAAAACCATAATGACAACAAGCTCTCCTCAGCCCTCTTCCTTGACCTATCCAAGGCATTTGATATGGTAAATCACCAGCTACTCTTAAACACATTAAAATCATTCTGTATAGATAACCTAGCAATTAGCTGGTTTCATTCTTACCTAAGTGACAGACAACAAGCTGTACAATGGAAGAATAACCTATCGCCCCTTTTACCAGTCACCCTTGGAGTCCCACAGGGATCTATATTAGGTCCCCTCGTATTCTCCATATTCATTAATGACCTGTACAAAGTCATCCCAGATGCAACTTGTATTCAGTGTGCAGATGACTCAAACCTAATCTGCTCTGCCACCTCCCCCACAGATTTACAATCCTTGTCCCAAATCACTTTCAACAAAGTAGAGAACTGTCTCACTGGTCACCAACTTCTATTAAACCTGAATAAAACCAAACTATTACTCTTCTCCCCCACTCGCAAGGTCCTCTCACCACCTCTCACCATAATATCTAACAATGGTACCATAATTTCCCCAGAAAATAGTACTAAACTACGGGAAGTGATCATCGACAGCAACCTCAAGTTTGCTCACATAGACAAAACTATTAAAACAGTTAATAAAAAATGAGGCTCTTTATACAGGATTAAACAATTCCTAACCCCATCTGCTAGAACTGTTATTGCCCGTACACCTCTATCAACCCTTCTTTATGCCTCACCCATCTTCGTAAACCTATCATATCAAACCTCAATAAATTTACTAGGTGCTACAATAACATTGCCAGATTTGCCACAGGATCAGCTTATAGAACCCATCACTGCCTTAACCTTCAATTGTTACACTGGCTTGAACTACCCTACCAACTGCAATATAACCAACTAATAGTTGTTCACAAAATCCTCTACCAACCAGACAGTACACCCATACTGAAAAATATTATTACCCCCTACAGTAACCTTAAATCCATTCTCTCTTCCAACAAATTGCTACTGCAAACTGTTAAAACCAACAATTCAGCTGGTGTATCACTATTCTCCAACTCTGCCGGCAAAAAACTGGAACCTACTTCCTGCATAACTCACCAGTGACCCCTCCTTATCCCAATTCAAAAAATCCCTTGGGAAATACCTAAAAATGCATTGGCTTTGTCCCTGTACAAACCCTGACTAACCCCCCCACTCAAACATAATTCATAAATGAGAACCTCATTACAAGAATAAAACTCTGATTCTCTAACTGTTTAAAGTTCTGTGTATCACCCACCTAATGGAAAGATTTAAAGTTAACACTATACCATGTATGATAACCACCTAAATATATGTGTTTCCCTTTTTCATATGAAATCTTTAAGTATTTCTTTCTCAGCTGCTTGCTTCCAACCTTTGCTGTGTGTATGTGAGAAAAACATGTACCTGTGTGTACATATTGTTAAACAAATTTCAGTGTTGTGCTAACTCACTGTAATAATTTCACTGTATTTACACTTGTTTTGTACATTTGGAGCTTTTCCCCCGGGCCTCCGCTGAAAATGGACGTGTATCCAGTCGAACTTTCCCAGTTAACAAATGTAAAATAAAATAAAAATAAATGAATAAACTGAAGCAAAAATTAGTAAAGTTAATATACTTGATATCTTGTTTATACAAGTAGACACCTTTGTAAATACTTGATGTTATTGTTTTTTATTGTCAATAAAGTATGCACTTTTTATTTATCACTGCACTGTTCATATATATGGTTATAATTTTTTTTATTAATATATATTACTCAAAACATTTTTGAGGAATACGGAAGCAGAATGAGAAATGTATCAAGTAAGCATGGAAAGTGCAGATTAAATGGGCCAGGAGTTCCTTGGTTTCTGTTAAGATTTACGATTGTGTAATTGTGCTAGGTAGATAAGATACATCCTGCAACATTTGTCATTTTGCCTTTTCATTCCCAGAACTAACTCATTACAGTCTACTACTTTCTTTTTCTAAGCAAGATGAAATGTCTTGTATCATGCAAAATTCTCTGTCTGTTTGTATCTGAGCCTCAGTATTGCACTAAGCCATATGTTTGAACAGACTTTGATTTCCTCTACCTTCTGTTACTCTGTCTTCAGTGTCTGCAGGTCCCTCTACCTTCTGTCACCATGAACCCATGCCTTCTTTCAGTGCCCATAGGTTCTTATATTGTCTGTTGCCATGGACCCATTGTATTCAGGGCCCATAGGTTCCTGTATTGTCTGTTGCCATGGACCCAGTGTTTTTGGTGCCCATAGGTCCCTGTGTTGTCTGTTGGCATGGAACCAGTGTCTTCATTGCCCTCTTCTACACACTGAAGCTATATCTTCTCCATATTTCCTTCAGTCATAATAAAAATATTAATTTTGTCACACTTAGTACTACTGTTCAATTATGATTTGATTCATTCATAACTGAAAGAACCTTCACTAAATGGGGCCTGCATACAGGAATCAATGACCACTGAAATTGGATAACAGACGATACTGTATAGCATTCAAGCTATATTAAAGGTACAAACCTACAAACACATAATGGGTAAAATAAATAAAAAAAATAAGATATTTATTAACCAGAACTTTGGTTTCCTAACTGAATGTTGTTATACTACAATAGTTGCTGAATAAATGTAAACTTGTTATAATGGTTATACTACCATCTTGTATAAAATATAGACAACAAATGGTAGTGTATTCGTTTGCTATTTTCTCTGTTATGTCTGTACATTGATGTTTGCTGTCTTTGTGAAAGAGTATATGGTTAGTATTGTAAATCTCTGTGCTGTGCATTGAGCATAAATCATTGCTAAAAAAGGTCTGTGGAATATTCCAGTCACCTGACTAACAGATATCAGTACTTAGATAATTACTCATAAATGATCCTCCTGTTAAATTTCCCCTTCATTTTTTGTAAACCCCATTTCAATGCCACCGTCATTAGTCTTGGTCTGATATTCCATTATCCATCTCCACTCTGTCTTCTTGTTTCTTTTATTCTTCCTCTGTTGTCTTTTTTGTCCACCCTTAAGTCCTGCTTGCTAGCTTTGTAAATAGTGTTAGAGGCCAATAGGCCTTCATTTGCATGATGAGTCACTCCTATCCACCAAGTCCCTCCTATAGTGGCCATGACATGCTTTGTAGTTGCTACTGCCTGGGAAATGCTGTTGCATGCTCCTGCATAGGTCATTGCCAGTACTGTATATTGTATAGTACTATAAATAGCTCTTGTGAAGCTTTGCATGTAATGCTGCTAAGTGTGCAATGAGGAGTCACCTGTTGATCTCTTATAGAAACACCCCTACATTCCAGTACGGGTGTCTGATGGCAGGTTAAGACATCTTCCTCTACTAGGTTCGGTGAGCCAAGAAATGCTGCTCACCATCCCTTCTCCCCCCAGCTCTTCCCCTTGTACCACTTCTCAAACAGAGACTGTATGGGCTATTGTCAGGGTTGTATCCTCTTGTGATGCAGACAAGGGCTTTGTTTTTATCCTTTGTTGACCATGTTAGTCCCACTAGGCTATTGGGCTCTTTTCAGGCAAGACCCAAAGTGGTACTTTTTGTACTAGTAGGAGAAATTTGGTCAGGGCTTCAGGGAACTTCTCCTACTCCTCATTGTTGCAAGTGGGACCCATTTTGGAGAAGCATTTCCTCTTTCCATTCCAGGCCCAGATGCTGCCCAGAGAGAGAGGGATTCAGATTTAGAGAGAGAAGGAGATTATTATTTAACATTTGTTTATCGGGAAAGTCTGACTGGGGCAGAGCCTATTTTCAGAGGAGGCCTGGGGAGAAATGCTCCAGGTGCATTACGATGGAGTGCTGAAACAAATGAAGGAGAAAGCAAATATCGAGCCCAAAGAATGTGTGCAGGATTCTGAGAAGCCTGTTTGATGGAGATGAGTCAGCAAATGATGGATGTATAATTACAGCCCTCCAGTCAGGAGAGTTGTAGGATGATTTACTTAAAGAAATGGTAGTGCAGAGAAAGATCTAGAAAATGAATGAGATGTTTCCTGGGGGGGAGGCATTATGGAGAAAATACAAAAGGAGGATGCAGAAACAATTCTGAAGAACACTTGTGAAATGAAAAAGAAAACATATGCAGAGAAAGCAAAAGAAAGCCGAAGTGGAGTAGCAGAAAATTCAAAAGAAAATGAAAAACAGAAGCATGTGTTAAGGTAAAGAAGACAAAGAAATTGACATTTATGAAATGTGTGACAATTTAATAGCTCCTTTGGGTGTAAAAGCAAATGAGGTAAGAGCATTTATTCTGATTAACAATAAGACATTTTGTGATATACGAAAGACTATAACCCATGGAATCTTTGTATGATAAAAGCATTTAACAGGCAAACAAAAGAAAATGTATGTACAGTTTTGAACAGAGATAGAAATAGAGACTGTGAAAGGACATTTGAAAGCTTTATGTAAAGAAGTACTGGATATTGCAAAAGTTTGACAAATTTGGTTTATCAACTGGTGGCTGGGATTATAATATTGTGTTAAAAGTAGAAAGATAGAAAAGTTATAACAAGTATGATACATGTGGAGAGGAATAGGGGTGTTGTAAAATACTGTAACAGCCCAAAACACATTTCTTGTGGAGAAGAAAGCCATTTGATAAGTAACTGTGACAAAAGGAAAAGTTATATTTGTGGGGAAAAGAGGCAAGATGCAAAAATGTGAATTGGAATGTTATAAATGTAACAGCATTGGACATTTATGGGTGGAGTGCTAAAATGAAAATAAGAGTAAGGAAAATGAAAAAGAAATAGAAGAAAATAAAGAGAGAGAACACATTTTAGAAGTAAGAGAAGCAGAAGAAAAATTACATGAGAAAAAAATTAGAGGACATAGAAGAAGGTTCTGAAGTAAGTGATGAAGACAAATTGAGAGGTAGTAAAAGGGGGAAAAGAATTCTGTTGGTAAAAGGGCAAAAGACAGAAAAAGAAAATTTGAAGGGATAAGGACGAAAGAAAAAGAAAGGAAATGGATGAAAAAGGATATATATATACAGCTAATAATGGGGTCTGGTATAATGATTAAGGTGCCTGACTCACAGACACAAAGTACAATGTTTGTTTGATTCTCACTTTGGGGAAGGAAATTGGCTAGGCTTAAAGGGGCCTATTAAGAAAACTAGCCTAGTTATTAGCTATAATCTTATGAAACCATGAATTTAAGGAAAAGGAACATTTTTATAGTGAGTTCTGTAAATGTGAATAATATTAAGAATATATTATGAAGAATAGGAATTTTGGAGTGGTATAGTACATGTGATGTAGATGTAATTATATTGGAAGACAAAATATTTTTTATCAAATGAAAGATTGCAAACCAAGAAACTCTGGGGAGAAAATATAATCTGGAATTTGGGGAATGAGAGATGTTCTGGAATAGCCATTTTTTGTAGAAATACAGTAAAGATATTAGGTGTAACTTTTGCAAAACTGGGAATACTAACCACTGTAGATTTAAGATGTAAATAACAAGTATATAGAATTATAGCATTATATGCTTAGACTAATTGTAAAGAAGGGGAAGTCTTATTTCATCAGATTTTAGACTATGTAGTGAATATGAATATTGTAGTAGTGGGGACTTCAGTTCTGATGTATGAGACAAGTGTAAAAAGAAAGGAATGATACAAGAAAGATTTTTAGAAGTGGTAGGTTAGAACTTTGGGACAAAAATTTGTGGACTTAGAAAAGGAGTATGTATAGAACTGAAAAGATTAATTTATACTATCACAAGGTTTAGTTATAGGAGAAGGGGGAGGTAGCTGAAGCAGGATTATCTGATCATCTTGCAGTATGGCTAGAGATCAAGGAAGACATATTTAAAAATAGGCAAAGGAATAGAATGGGTTCAAGAGAAAGTATGGAGTGAAGAAGGAAAGACATTAGTAATAAAGTTATGGAAATATATTATAAAAATTGGTGTGAATGGTGGTTGATATTTAAGGAAAAATATAAAACAAATGATGTTAAGTTGTCAATCTCGCCTTCATTCTTGCTTGATGGGTTCGGAGCCGATCCTCGGCTCTGACTCGGCACTTGCTAAGCTCGAGAGTCACTTTTACCAGCTCGAGGCAGCCCCATATCCCATGATGCAAGGCGGTAAGTACCCAGATCTCGTTTGCCTGATGAGGTCCTCCTTTTACCAGCTCCTGGTAAGTGAATTATTACTTTACTATTTTAGCCCCTTTTTATAAAAAAACCTTAAATTATTAGTTTTAACTTAGTTTTAATTCCTTTCTGACAGAAAATTTCCCTGTCTCCTCAAAACTTTTAGTCAGACTAAAACCCATCCCATCCCCCCCCCCGTTAGGGTGTGTGTGTGTGTCTGTTAGTGATACCTTTTGGTATATTTAATTTAATTTCTTGGACTGGTGTGTGTGTGTGTGTGTGTGTGTTTTACACCATGTCTAAAGAAAGGGTCTCAGGCTTTAAGAAGTGTGACTCGTGCTGTCAGAAGATGTCTCTGACAGGCGGTCACACTTGCCTGTACTGTCCTCTTCACCTGCAGGACTCCTGTGCTATATGTCATTCTTTAGCCAGAGAGTCCTGCAGGAAATAAATTGATTTTGAGGGGCCTTCTTAAGCGGAGGGCTCTCCAGCTAAGTCGGCCCCATCTAAGACTTCTAAGTCTTCCAAGGCCCAGGCTTCTGTGTCCAAGCCTGTGGCCTCGGCTCCGACTCATTCAGAGTCGAGATCGCTCCGGCTGGAGCCGATTCTGGTAAACCCGGCACCGATGGCTATCGGTGCCGACTCTGTCGACCACCGGATTGTCGGCTCCGATCGGTTCCGACCACCATGTGGCCCAGGCATCGGTGTCGGCTCGATCGGCTCCGACACCCTTACATTTATGGCGTATTGGCTCCGGCTGGAGCCGATACATCGGCTACCTGTCGGTGCCGATAAGTTGTCGGCTCCGACAGTTTCAATAGTTTCATCGGCTCCGATGGTTTCCGAGGAAGAGGTCTAGGTCCCCTTCCTTGGAGCCGATACTTCGGCTCGGCCGCCTCCTCGGGCGGAGCCATCGGAGCCGATCTTCAAGGTCATCCAGGCTTTCTGACCATGATTTGGAGAGTGGTCAGTAGACTACTAAAGTCGCAGGCACTGGCCCAAATGCTACATAGTCCGTCTCAGCAGGCGACTATTAGTCCACACCCATTGCAGTTCCTCCTTGACTCTACCCCAGAGTTTGGAGTTGGAGTCTTGGGAATAGTTTCTGCTATGGCTGAGGGACAGATACCCCTTCTGCTCCTTCAGCCTCTACTCTTATCTCCTCTTGAGACCTTCCTTAGAGGGATTCGGTGGCGTGCTTCCTGGTCTCCTCCGAGGGTGAGTGGCATCGGACCCTTGTCCGACCCCGCTCTTCCCCTTGGAGCCTCGGCCTTGGTGAGCTCGACTCCGACATCTGCCTTGGAGCCTTCCTTTTCGGTGGGTCCTGGAGTTCCTAGCTCTTGAGCGGGTTCTCTCGGACCTCCTGGGAGGGGAGCCGAGGTGATGAAGAGTGTGCTGGCCTCTGGACTCAGCCAGCAGTCTGTTCCCTTAGCTCCTCCCTCTATAGTGCCTGTTGACATCTCTGCCACTTCTCTTGCTCCCGGACCCAGAGATCCTCCGCCTCAGGTTTCCCCACTGGGAATATCCCCTCTTCTGAGGATTCTCCTGATTTGTCGGGTGATCTTCCGGAAGAGGACTTGTAAGAGGAAACACGTAGACTCCCGAGTCTATCACTGGATACTGACTTAGATGAGTCAGAGGGATCCCCAAGATCCCCTCTGAGGATGTCTCCTTCTCAGACATCCTAGAACTCCTTAGACAGAGAAACTGGCCCACCAACAATCCCTCTGAGGATGAGTCAGTATACCTGGAGGCGTTTGGATCTCGGCCCTCCACCTCCTGGGTGTCTCCGCCTTCGACCCCCTTATGCAGGTTATTGCTCGAAGGCGTGGACTGCTCCTGACTCTGTAGAGCCTGTCCCTAGGAGGCCTTCTAAGTTTATTACTGCCCGGACAAGCAATTCCTTACAAAGGTGTCGCTGATGCCATGGTGGTGGCGGCTGCCTCCATGAACGAACTTGCAGATCCTTCCGTACCTGTCCTTCCTCCTACTAAGGACTCTAGGACCATGGATAGATATGGTAAGTGGATGTTTTCTTCAGCGACCTTTGCTATGCGCTGAACTATCTTTGTCACTTCACCAGACTCCAAAGGGATATCCTTAAGGAGCTAGGTGAAGTTGAGCAGGATCGTACAGCTGCGGGGCTCAGAAAAAATTGCTTCAGCTAGGAACCCTTAACTCCATTGCAAACTCCTCCATGCGGCTTATATCATATGCTGCTGATGGGCCAGTAGGTACAGGTGTGGCTCTTAGGCCAAGCCTGGATGCGACTATGTAATTTTGCAGATCCCTTTAAGGCGTCCTTCACAAACTCTCCCTTTGATGGGTCAGCTTTGTTTGGCCCTCAAGTGAAGGAAGCGTTGACCAGGTGTGAGCAGGACGGCAAAACTCTTTCTGCCGAGCCGAGTCCGTTTTCCACCCCTTCTAGACCTTATCCCAAAGGACAGAAGGGTGGCAAAATGTGGTTCCGAAATCCCAAGGAGTCACGCGATTCACGTGGTCAGTTTACCCCTAGAGGCAGAGGGGTAACAACAGACGCTCTAGAGGCAGAGGGGTCCACAAAACCAGGGAAACAGAGAGTCTCTCTCTGACAAGCCCTTTCAGCATCCCTGAGATGTTGCCCGGCTGTCCCTCCTTGGAGGCAGTCGGGGGAAGACTATCACTGTACCCAGAAGCCTGGCGTTCTCTCACTCAAGACAGATGGGTACAGTCGATCATATCTGAGGGTTACATAATTCCTTTCAAGGAAAGTCCTTTCTATCCCTCAAATTCCCTCCCAGACGTACCACCCAGTCTAAGGGAAATTGCAGAGTTGGAAGTCTCAAAACTACTGCAAAAAAGAGCCATTCAGCCAGTTACAACAGACCATTCAGAGCCCGGAATCTACTCAAGGTTCTTTTTGGTCCCCAAAAAGACGGGAGACTGGAGACCAATATTGGATCTCAGCAGACTCAACAAGTCTGTGAGGAAGACAAGATTCCGAATGGTCACTCTTCAGTCGATTCTACCCTTCTTGCAGAAGGACAACTGGATGTGCTCAATAGATCTTCAGGATGCGTACTATCACATAAAATTCACAGGCGCTCCAGGAGATTTCTCCGCGCTGGGGTCCAGTCATTTCCAGTTCAGAGCCCTGCCCTTTGGTCTCACTACAGCCCCAGGGTGTTCACCAAATGCATGGCAGTGGTCACGGCTCACCTGAGACGTCAAGGATTCAGGTGTTTCCGTATCTCGACGACTGGCTCCTGTCAGCCACCACCAGGCATCAGCTTGTTCAAGCCAGGGATTACACAATAAATCTTTGTTCTCATTTGGGCATCTCGATCAACAAAGTCATCCTTATTGCCCTGCCAGTCTATTACTTTCATAGGCGCAAACTTAAACACTGTTCGGATGTCAGCTACCCTTACAGACCAAAGAGTTTCAGACATTCAAAGTCATGTCAGGATCATTCTAGCCAACAAGAAGGTACAGGCCAGAATGGTTCTAAAAGTATTAGGTCTCATGGCTGCGGCCATTACTCTTCTTCCCCTGGCTCGCTTCTACATGCGCCTTCTTCAGTGAATGTTGTTCACTCAGTGGTCTTACCAACAACTTCCAATGCGTCATCACATTCTGGTGACACAGATTTGCAAAAATCATCTTGCTTGGTGGATCACTTCTCCCAGATTCACCAAGGCAGACACTTTGTACCCCCATCCCGGTAGCCACTGTCACCACGGATGCCTCCCTGATCGGGTGGGGGGCATTATCAGGACAGGATGGTTCATGGGGCGTGGCAAACCACCTGCACATAAATGTCCTAGAGATGAGAGCAGTGCTTTTAACGTTGCAAGCCCTCAACGACTCTCTTCCTGTAGGGATAATTGCAGTCCACACAGACAACATGTCTGTAGTTTGGTATATCAACAGACAGGGCGGAACCAAGTCCTACCCCTTGTGTCGAGAAGCTCAGACTGTGGCAATGGGCGATCTCCTCTCATCGGTTTCTGGTAGCAATGCACATCCCTGGGAAAACCAACATTTTAGCGGACAGATTGAGCAGAGCTATTCTCATGCCTCACGAGTGGTCTCTCAAGCAATCTATAGTGGAGGAGATTTTTCTGGAATGGGGTCGCCCATGTTGCGATCTTTTTGCTACTCCCCAAAACAGCAAATGCCAGACTTCTTCTCTCTTCCCTCTGTCAGGCCATCCCCCAGAGCGCTCTGACCCAGGATTGGCCCCAGGGACTTCTTTATGCTTTTCCTCCTTTTCCTCTAATCCCTCAGGTTATCCAGAAAGCTACCGTTTTGAGAGCCAAAATGATTCTCATTGCTCCTTATTGGCCTCGACAAATTTGGTTTCCGTTCCTCCATCGTCACCTTTTGGTGCAGCCATGGCATCTGGACCCAGTGCCAGATCTTCTGGTTCACCAATCCGGTCAGCTGCTCTCTCAACCTCTCAGCATGGTTGCTCCACTTCCTTCCTTAGCCAGGCTTCCTTTGATCTCTAACCCTGTTAGAGACATCATAGTAGCTTCTTTAAAATCCTCTACCAGGAGGATTTATACAAGCAAATGGAAATGTTTCTCTTATTGGGCTAAAGCCAAGAATATCGATCCCTTCACTGCCCCAGTTCAGGCAGTTTTGGACTTCTTAGCGGATATTTTTCATGCAGGCTCCTCTTCTTCCACAGTTAGAGTTCAACTGGCTGCTATCTCGAACTTTCATGTCGGGATATCACAATATCATGTCCCATAGGCTTTGTAAAGCCTTCTTGAAAGGAATTTTCCTGCTAAAGCCTCCAATCAGGAATCCTCCTCCTCAATGGGATCTAAATTTAATGCTGACATCCTTGATTCTTCCCCTTGAGCCAGCTGTTTCTTGCTCCTAAAATTTCTTTCTTGGAAAACATTATTCCTAGTAGCTATTTCATCGGCCAGGAGGGTGTCTGAACTTCATGCTCTTCGGTTCGACCCCTATTTGGTCTTTCACAAGGACAGAGTATCATTGAGAACTAATCCAACCTTTTTGCCTAAGGCTAATTTGAATCAATCCATTGATCTCTGTATTTTTCCAAACTATTCAAACAGATCGGAACAAAATTACATTATCTTGATGTCCACCGTCAACTCAGATATTATTTGGACAGAACTAAACAATTTAGAAATCCGATCAACTCTTTGTTTCCTATGATAACAGGAAAGGCCTTCCTGTCTCTAAAGTGACTTTATCTAGATGGCTTTCTTCTGTCATCTCTGAAATTTATCTGCTCAGGGGAAAACAGCTGTGCTCAAAACCTAAAGCACATTCAACTAGGAGCTTAGCTTCTTCTACAGCCTTTCAAGCTAGACTTCCTTTAGACACTATTTGTGCAGCCACTTGGGCCACTCCTCATACTTTTGTTTCCCATTACAAATTGGACTTGGCCTCCAGGGACAGAGCCAGTTTTGGCTCTACAGTCCTCAAGAGTCTGTTCCGTTGAGCCACCCAGGATAGAGGTGCTAGGGATGCGGTCCCATCAAGCAAGAATGAGATTGACAACTTAACATTAAGTTATGTACCTACCATAGCGTTCCATGTTAGTTGTCTTCTTCTTTCTTCCTCCTTCCCCAGGCCTGGACAGACCTTTCTACAAGAGATTGTTATGCTGAAGACCATTCAGAACTGGTCCTTCTTTCATCCTGTAGGCTTTCTTTCTTCCTTTGGGAAGTATTTATGCTTGGTGCTATTGCCCTTTGTCATCAAACGAGATCTGGGTACTTACCGCCTTGCATCATGGGATATGGGGCTGCCTCGAGCTGGTAAAAGTGACTCTCGAGCTTAGCAACCCATCAAGCAAGAAAGAAGGCGAGAGAAGACAACTAACATGGAACGTTATGGTAGGTACATAACTTCTTATTTTTTACAGTGACAATATGATAGAAAAGTAGAAAAAGAAAAAAATATATAACATAAAACGATACACTGGAAGATTTAAA
The DNA here is from genome assembly GCF_019279795.1 of Protopterus annectens. NCBI lineage: Eukaryota > Metazoa > Chordata > Ceratodontiformes > Protopteridae > Protopterus > Protopterus annectens. The sequence goes on along the minus strand of NC_056750.1, from coordinate 291,057,490 downwards.
CATAATGACAGAAAGTGTTTTGACAAAGAAAAAGATTTTTATTTATTTTATTATAATTTTTTAACCGGGTTGGTCCTGCTTGAGCCATGGGCCCATTTTCAGTGGAGACCTGAGGAGAAAAGCTACAGATACAGTTACAGTTAATCAAAAAAATAGCACTACAATAAGTACAGTAGATGAGAAGTAATACAGTTGAGATAAACAATAAAATACATGTGTACACCAGTTCAAAGTAATCACAATAAAAAGGAATAATTCCATATACAAGTATGTACAAGAGCTAATATATACATGTATTAAAGTAGGAGTGTTAGTAGAAGGGAGAGAGAGAGAGAATAAAAAGGTAGACAGTGAGGGGAAGAAAAAAGGAAGAAAGAAATAGACGAAAAAAGAAGGAAAGGAGGAAGAAAAAGAGAATTAAAAGAGGGGAAAAGAAAGAATGGGGTAATTAGGAAGAAATAATATATCAGGTTGGAGTTTGGCAAGGGCAGGACCAGGTCTTTTGTAGTTAGTGTTTGAGTTTGGGTTTGAGTTTGAATTGGGGCTTTTGGCGGATACTTCTGATTTTCAGTGGAAGGGAGTTCCAGATGTGAGCAACAGAGTATTTATAGAGGGACTTGACAATATTTTTTGCCAGTTTGTATATGTCTAGGAGATGTTTGTCAGATGTGCGAAGTTGACGACAAGTATTATATTGAGATACGATGTTAGAGATGGAGGGACAGGAGGTGGGATGATTATATATAACTGAGTGTGTAATATGCAGTTATGATAGACATAATTGTTTTTTGAATTCAAGCCTTGTAGAGACTTAAGGGGTGAAGCTTTGGTCGGATTTGTAGGGGAGATTAGAGCCAAATCTAGCTACTTTATTGTAAGTTTGCTCTAACTTTGAGAGTAGTGATGACTGAAGGTTGGTGAGGATAGGAGCTGCTTACAGAAGGGTAATAGGAGAGTCAGGGCAAGTGAGGTTTTGGTGGAGGGTGTGAGATGTTTATGATTACGGTACAAGAGACCAAATTTGTGATGTTTTTTTTAATGCATTGATTGATATGTATGTTGAATTTTAGTTTATCGTCAATTGTGACACCAGGTAATTTAGTATGGGGTTCTGGTTTGATAATGGTGTTATTAAGGGATGTTATAGAGAAAGTGGATTTATATTGTGCAGGTTTGGGAAGGAAAAGTAAAAGTTAAGTTTTCTTAGGGTTTAGTACAAGTTGATTGTTGGTGAGCCAGGTTTTGATAGAAGCATAGGTGTTTGGGGAAAGAGCAAGGAGCTGTGGAATGCTGTGGCCAGTGGTAAAGAGGGTAGAGTCATCAGCATATTGTAACAGAGTGGAGAGGTCAGTAGCAGAGGATAGCCTATTAGCCTATTAGTAAAGATATTGAACAAGAGAGGACCCAGTATCGATCCTTGGGGGACATCTGTGTTTACAGGAAGAAATGGAGAGGTGACATTTTGCCAATGTATGGATTGTTTTCTATTAACTAAGTAGCTGGAGAACCAGTTTATGGTGGGGGAGGAGAGGTGGAGGTCATGAAGTTTGGTTATCAGTTTAGAGTGGGAGACTGTATCAAATGCTTTATAGAGGTCAAAGAATAAACAGAAGACTAGCAGATTGTTGCGGGTTTGTGCTACTGTTTGTGTGAGAGAGTAGTGCTGTTGCTGTACTGTGGTGGGGTCTGAAGCCATGTTGGGTGAGAGTAAGAAGGTTATTATCAAGCAGGTGTTTAATAAACTGAGTGTGGACACACTTCTAAAATCTTAGAAAGATGGAGATAGTATAGCAGTGGGGCTATAGATGGATCAGTATAGCTCCCATCTTATATGAAATAAATCAAGAAAAGATACAAGAATTGTTATATAAACAAAGATATTTTTACATGGAAAAATAATTGGATTACTTAAGCAGATTAGTAAAAGAAGATGGTAGCATAATGAGAGAACTAAAACATGAAAAGAAATAGAACTCAGGAAAAGGTTATGAATTGTATAGTGCAATATGTACAAGAAATGTTTAAAGAAAAAAAGCATGGAAAGTAAAAACAAAAAAGGTAACAGAAAAAGAGAATAAAGAGTTAGAAAAGGAGATTTCTTTAAATGAGGTAGATAAAGTATTAGAACAGATAAAGCTAGAGCTGGCTGCAGGACCAGATGAAATAGGATATGAAATATATAACATTTTTAAAGGATTGGCAAAAAAGTACTTTTTAAAGATTTTGAATGAAGATTTTATGTACAAAGAAGTGTATGTAGTGTAGTACTTAAATTCATATGGAAGAAGAAGAAAGATAGAAGACAAAAACTGGAGACAGTATTGAATAATGATTATACGATTTCTTTAAAAATAATACAAAACAGGCTTGACTAAACTGGAAAATATTATGGAGGATAGTATGTATAGTATAAATAAAGGAAGAGTTGTCAAGAATTATTAATGACAGAGAAATTGTGGGTGATCTGAACAGAAAAGAAACAAAAATCATGATAGGAGACAATAGTAATGCATTTCACACAATTGGACATGAAATCTTATGGGTAATAATGACAGAGTAAAATATAAGTGATAAAGTTAGGAAATATTGTATGTCAGCATATAGGAATAATAAAGTACAGATACTTGTAAATGTCTGGTTAAGCCAAAAGGTACATATAAAGAGTGGTATAAGACAGTGATGTCCAGTGAGTCGTATACTCTTTCCATTAGTTATGAATGTGATTTTATTTTATTTTTTTTATTGTATTTGCAGTTTTTCAGGATGGTCCATTGGGCCATGAGGAGCCCATTTTCATTGGAGTTCCAAAGAGTACAAATATTAAAGTATGCAAGGTTACACCAATTACAAATATATGAGAATTATAAAATACACCGTTACAAAGTTACAAAAAATTGGCATTTGCAAGAGCAAATTAGTACAATACATTAAAAAGAATTCATTTCAGACAAATGTTCATTATAGTATGCTAGTTCCTATAATTTATTGCTAGACACTATAGGTGGTTGTTCATAGATAAGCTAAGCTAGTAGAGAGTAGCTAAAGTCATGGAAGTTATGTAGAATGGGAGCAAGAACATTCCCATTGTTATGTTAGGTGGGAGTGAAGCAAGGTTTTGAAGATAGAGAAGACTATTGGTGGTCTGGATGAGAGGTGGGAGGGAATTCCAGTGATGTGCTAGGGAGAAGGATAGAAGATGTTTATCTGGTGGGCGTGCAGGTTTGTGTACTTCTATTAAGTTTTGGAAGCTGGATCGTAGATGTCTAACAGGTAGAAGCATTTGAAAGGTAGAGGCAAGGGAGGGGCAGAGAGAGGGGCTGAAAATAGGTTTGTGTGCTTGGATAAGTTGAATATAGGTAAGGTAACTGGGCAGCTCAAACTAGTTCAGTGGGTGTAAGGAAATGCAGTGATGGGCAGTGGATCTGTGGCCTGTTGCAAATTTTGAAATTTTATAGTAACAAGAGGATAGTTTTGACTTGAGGGAAGATTACAGATTAGTAAGGATGAAGGAACCATGTATTAGGGAAGGGATAAGGTATGTGATAGCGAGAATGAGTCTTGTGGAAGAAGAGATGTAATTGTTTTGGCAATAAATCATGCCCAGTTTCTTGTGTTTTTTTTTTTATATTCACTAGTAGATGGCTATCAAATTTTAGCTGATCATCAAGGATAACTCCTAATAGTTTTGCAGTGGAGACTATTTCAAGAAGGGTATTGTTTTGGCTGGTGACAAAATAAGAGTTTTTATCTAGGATAGTAGTTTTAGCAGGGGTAAATAACATGAGTTTAGTCTTGGTTGCATTGAGTGCAAGATGATTAGCATCCATTGTTCATTGGAAAAGAAGGCATCCTGTGTTAGTTTTGCTAATAAGGAAATGGTTGAGTCATTGGCGTATTGGATAAGGTTGGCATTTGGGATGACGTGGAATTTGTTTATGAAAATAGAAGGGGACCTAGAATTGAACCTTGGGACACACTTCTGGGAGTATTCAGGAAAGGTGAAATAGCTTTTTACTACCTAACTGCGTGTTGCCTATTTGACAGATAGCTGGTGAATCAGTTGATAGAGGAGTGGGATAGATTAAGTTTATTGAGGAGAATGTTGTGAGAGATGGTGTCAAAAAACTTGGAGAGGTCTAAGAGGAGGATGGACATGAAATGACTGGAGTCATGGGCCTTGTTGACAGTTTCTAGGAAGGAGAGGAGAGCAGTAGTAGTGCTATGGCCGGGTCGGAATCCGAGGAGGATGGACATGAAATGACTGGAGTCATGGGCCTTGTTGACAGTTTCTAGGAAGGAAAGGAGAGCAGTAGTAGTGCTATGGCCAGGTCAGAATCCATGCTGGGTGGGAGTAAGAAGGTTATTATTTATGAGATTGGGTAAAAGTTGTAGGTGGATGCATTTTTCAAGAAGTTTAGAAATGGGAGATAGGATAGCAATAGGCCAGAAATTAGGAATATCATTGTTGTTGCCCCCTTTGTGGAGTGGAATAATAAAGGCTTTTTTTTCCAGAGCTGGTGAACATGGCTTTCTGAGATTGATCCGTTTATTAGGATACAACTAGGGAAGGCAACAGATTCTGCGGCTATTTGTAGGAAGTAAGAGGGTATCTCATCGGGTGCATTAGAGGTTGGTTTCAGGTTTAGAAGTTTTTTTATGGTAGAAATGGGGATAGGGTTCATGGAGAAGGGAGGGGGATGGGGGCTGGAGATATTACAGGCGAAACAGTTATGTGGAGGTGAATGTAGCGGAGCAGAATTATTAGTAAAGGAAGAAGTGAATTTGGCTATGGAGTCAGTGAAGAAAGAGTTGAATTGAATAGCTAAATCCAGGTTGGAGGTGTTTGGATTGGGGCAGGGGTTTTCTTTTTTGCTGGGGTTAAGGAGAGAGAAGATTCCATCCCAGAATTTTTTAGGGTTAGTGTTATGGTTGGTTTGGAGTGTGGAGAAATAGGCTTTGTGGTCTGTGATAAGTTTTTTTTTACTTTGTTGCGAAGTGCTTTGTATTTATTAAGGGTGGTGGTGGTCTTACTTTTATGGTAACGTTTAGAAGCTTTATCGCAGAGCCGCATGGTGACTAAGGTATTCTTAGTTAACCATGGGACAGGGTTGCTTTTTACGCATTTTATTTTCCAGGGAGCAAAGGAGTCTAGCAAGTTTAAAAAAGTTGTATTAAAGTATATAACAGCACTCTCTAGAGATAAAGTTTTTAGTGGATTCCAGTTTTTTCTTTTTAGAACATTTGTGAATGCATCAGGGTTAAAGTTTTTTAGCTGCCGAGTGGAGGTATAGGTATGGGATAGTTGTAGGGAGGAGGGAAGACAATGTGTGAAAATGGGAAGGTGGTCACCTAGTGGATCAGGAAGGGTACCGCTATCAGAGAAGTAGTGGGGATGGGAAATAAGAATCCAGTCTAGGGTATTTCCAGAGAGGAAGTCTTTGGTAGGTCTGGTTGTTGAAGTAGTAAGTTGAGTGAAATTGTAAAGATTTATATTTAGGGGGTTGGTTGGAGACTGAATTGTGGCCCAGTTGATGTTGACGTCAACCAGGATTATAGTTTCATTAGTGATATTGGCAGAAAACTAGGAGAGAATATCTTCGAGGACTGGGACATTGTCTCCAGGAGGGATATAAAGGGTGACAATGCAAATACGTTTATGTTTATTTGCCTGAAGAAGGGCTGGAATTAATTTTGCATTGCTAAATTTGGAAATAGGCTTAGAATAGGTGGCAACTAAGAGGGATGTGGAGTAAAGGAGTGAGACACCTTCCCCCCTTTTTATGTGTTCTGTCGTTTCTAATAATATGGTAGCTGGGTGGTGTCAATTCTGTATCTTTTGTATGAGATTTAAGCCAGGTTTTGGAGATGGACAGATTATCAGGTTGATTGTGTAGTAGCCAGGCATGGAAGTTAGGTATTTTATTACATAAGCTTTGAGCATTTAGAGCTGTGAAATGGCGGTATCTACTCGGTGAGTGGGAATGACAAGAAGGGGAGGTAGAATTTTGTGGGGAAGGGGGACTGGAATTTGGGTGTATGTCCCCAGAGAGAAGGATAGAGATAATATGGCAAATGTTGCAGAAAAGGTATTTAAATTGCTTAATATCTAGTTTTTGGGTGGTACACTTTATTGAGTTGAGGCTAGTATAGATGGGAGAAATGTTTCTAGATTTAGATAGAAGTTTATAGGGGAATAACATAGTGTTGTTGAGGAGGTAAAGGCTGGGTGATATGCAGGTTGAGGAGTGTGCATGCTGTACACAGGATGAGAGTGTTGTGTGAAATGGGGGAGAGTGATTAGCATAGAGGGGTGTGGTGAGATAGTGTAGGTAGGGTAATGTGATAAGAATAAATATTTGAGTTGTAAGTGTGGCAGGTTTGATATACATGGTGTTCAGTTTGGGTATTAGTTGGGTATGGATAGGCTAGAAAGATTTTGGAGCAAGATATATAAAATAGTATGAATTTAGTGGTCTGAAAGGGGTGGAGTTGATAGAGGGATTGGTCTGGGAGTGATAGGAGTAATTATGGATGGGGTTGATAAGATGATAGGGTGTGAGAGGAAGTGGGTTTGATTTATTAAATATAAGTGTAGAGGTGCTAGGGTTGGGTGGGATTTGGGATAGGGTAGGGGAAATGAGTGAGCCCGCAGGGTGAATGGAGTGGGTAGAGCAAGGAGGAGGAGGAGGATGGCAGGTCAGTGAGGCACAATCAGAGAAGTGGATAGCAAGCACAGAGGTAAGATAGGCACTGTGGTGAGGCACTAAATTGCTAAGGGAGACAAGGAGGAAAGCAGAGAGGAGCACAAAGGTTTAGTGGGGACAGTAGGACAATAACAGCATAGCCAAAGTGTTGCAATTTGACTAGGAAGACTTGGTTAGCAGTAGGTAGATGCCACCTAGTGGACAAATCTGTAACTGCAATGAAGGGCCACAGGCACTTGGGGAATGGGGATGGACTGAAGGGAGCAGGATGAGTGGGGTCCACAGTAGGCTGATAGCATTCACACGTAGGGATTCAATACAGCTGTAGAAAAAAGACAAATTACTTCCAGAGGGTACATACACTTTTAGTTTAGGTAGTACTTGGGAAAGTCAGTAGAGCCACAGAGAGTTCAGTAAATTCCGTTTAGGAAGCTCAGTTCATGAACCGGAAGCCAGGGTACCTCATAGGTTGGCAGAAGACACCTAGAAAGGTTTACACGCAGCAGGGCAAACTGAAAGAAAAGGGATAAGTGACAGTTATAGTCAAAAAGTAGCTTATCAACAATATTAAGTGGAGAGAGAGAAATTAGAGGTTGATAGAATGTGAAACTACAAAATGAAGGAGGCGGGATATGTAACACCTGAAAGGGTAAGAATACCAGTTGTGTTAACATATGCAGATGACATTATAATTGCAAAACACAAAATTTGGATAAAAGAAGTAATAATTTGCACAAATGAGTGTCTACAGATTATAGGGATATCTTAAGAGAAAAGTAAAAGTTTAGGTAATATAGTAAAGATCGGGGTATATATTTAACAATGAATGAAATTTCTGTGTTAGGTATAAAATTTAAAGATATAAGTAGAATTCAGTGGGAAAAACAATAGAAGAAATAAAACAAACCTGTCTTTTCTAAAGAACATATAAATTATCATTCAGAAAAACGCGTATTTGATAAATTCAATACTGAAGGGGGAAAATAGCATACTTAGCAAGTGCATTTATGTTACCAACAGTATTTGAAAACAAATTGTTATCATTTTTTTCATTTATATGAGGTTCTAGATTAAACACAGTAAAAAAAGGAATTTTGTATGTAAATAAAGCAAAAGGAGGTTTAGGGTTAATTAACCCAATGATATATGCTGCTTCATTAAATTTGTACAAAGTGTTAAAGTGGATAAATGAAAAAGATAAGAGATTAGTAATACAATAAGTATGATGCATTTTGGGGTATTTTAAAAAATAGTAAAAAAAAATGCATAAATGAAATAAAATATTACTAATAAAAATTGATGATCTAGAAAAAGATACAAAGGTATAATATAAGAATGTAATGATAAAACATTACTATGTAAAGCCATGGGAGAATCTAGCACATAAAATAAAGAAGCAAGTGGTGTAATCAGAAAATGGAATGTCAAGATTTTTTTGTGGAGACTAGTAATAGATAATTTACCAGTTAAAGGAATTATGGCATATAAGAATTAAAGGTGGTAGAATAGGTTTACATTGTCAAGAAGAAGAAGCAGATATGGAACATGTGTTTTTAAAATGTAAGAGGAAAAAAATATGGGGTAAACTATGTAAAGAAGACTGAAGATGTAAAAGAACTGAATAAAATAAACATGGATATGATTAAGTATGGACATTATAAGAATAGAAGTAAAGAATATGTTAAAAGAATAGATAAGTTATTTTATGTTATATGGAATGAAAGAATAAATGAAATTATGTGTAATGGTAAATGGATTTTAGCAACAATATTAAGTAGAGTCAAATGATTATGGAAAGAAGAGCAGGGGATCTAACAGGGATTAATATGTATGATTGTATAAACCATTTTGAATATATATATATATATATATATATATATATATATATATATATATATATATCTATATCTATATATATATATATATATATATCTATATATATATATATATATATATATATATCTATATATATATATATAGGTTCATAGGTAGGTACTAGGCTATCGGCCCAAGGGCCTACGTAAGCCTAGCCAACAAGGTTCCCTGGTTTACGCCACCCAAGAAAGTTATTTTCCTATGCCACTGTCGAGCAGAGACACAGAAGTGATCCCCCCAGGGTGTATTTCCTATTTCCCATCCACTCATCAAGATTTTTCTTGAAGAGTGCTAATGAAGAACATTGCTTGACATAGATGGGTAGCCTGTTGTAGAGTATGTGAAGTCTCTGGGACAGGAATCAATCCCTCCAGCATGTCCTGTTTATTGTGGTGACAAGGTTTAGGTCCCTAGAGCATGTAGCTTGGAGGGATTGGGATTTTTTTAGGTCTAGCATGTCCAATAGCTCTGGGTTTGACATAGATTTATATGTTAGGCAGAGATCACCTCGGAGTAGGCGATATGCTACGGAGTAAAGCTGAAGTTTTTTGAGGTGGTCAGTGTAGGGCATTTGTTTGAGGCCAGTAATCCTCTTTGTGAGGTAGTTCTGTGGCCTTTCCAGCTGCTGCAGATGTCTTGTGAGGTACATTCCAAAAGGGGCATTGTACTCTATAATAGGTCTAATGAGTGTCGAGTAGAGGGGAACAATGACTTCTTTTTAACTGGATGAGAACCCTTTTATGATGAGGTCTGACACGTAGAAAGACTTCCTGACTACTGTGGCGATGTGACCATCAAAGGAGAGACTACTGTCCACCTGGGTCCCAAGGTCTCTTATCACACATTCGGTGTTAAGTAGATCGCTTCCTATGTGGTAGTTCATGGGTAGAGAGTTTTTACCAAAGGGGATGACACTGCACTTTTTTTCATTGAGCTTGAGGCCATGGCTCTGACACCAGGCATCTGTCTCAGCGAGGCCCTTCTGTAGGATGTCCACATCATTTGGGGACTTGACTATGGCTCCTAGTTTGCAGTCATCTGTGAACTTTGTTAGCTAGAGGCCTTCTGTGTTAGCCTGTACTTCAGAGAAGTAGATACCAAACAGGAGAGGTCCCAGGATGG